>NW_007578828.1:232251-258493 GCF_000690725.1 Stegastes partitus | reverse complement strand
ACATGGCCTCCTGGTGAATCTGTGTCTAATCTACACTCTATCGTTAGCTGTTTGGTTTCTGAGTTCAACTTCCTGACTGGTAGCATCTAAACGCTTCCTTACAGCCGCTGGTTCGGTTCTGTCCGCCTGTTGCTGTGAAAGTGGTGAGAGTGAACCAACGGCATAAGCTGCAAAACCATCCCGATAGAAGCAAACTGGCCGTTCGTAGCAGCTTTAATGATTCTAAACACAGTCTGTGGAATTCAGTTTATTTCAAATTGTCAGAACAAACAAAAAATAAATAAATATCGCACACGTCTCAACACATATAAATACACAAAGTCATCGTAAAAACAGGCAAGTTCAGTTTAGTGCAAACAACAACTCTGTATCGGGTGAAACGCAGATTCACAAACAACACGTATGACGTCAACCGCAGGCTAAGTTGAGGGGGGAGGGGGGAGGGGGGGTAACGGACGCCGCACTAGCGCCATCTGACGTGGAGACCGGGTCATGGTTTGTTTTCTGAAGCAACGCTTTTCACAGCTCCGTCCAAGTGCACTTTAATCATAATCCAAAGTCAGAGACGACGGGGCGGGTGGTTCTGGTTCGCGTCCAACTTGAAGACGAGTCATGCCAACACACACACGTGACCTCTGCGGTCAGTTATCACGACGATGCATGCATATTCACAGAGAAGCCTCGCTTCTGGTAGGTAACGGTGACGACCTGTGAGTGTCTGTGGGGCTCTGAATCAGACCGGGTCACCTGATGACTGCAAATAAGGACTTTCACTTCCCCCTGTGGAGGTTTTATGGGTGAGGATTAAAGAGCGTTTATGACTGAGCGTAGGACACTCTGACAGAACCTGTGCTTGTGCAGTTCACATTTATAAGAAAACAGAAAGAAAAAAGTCATTATCTGCAGACACTGGCTGACCCGAGTCTGGTTTGGTTGCTTTGACTAAATACTCAACACTGCAGTTTAACTAAAGCCCACACGACGCTTCTTTGATTCGCTTTGACGCTACGTTGTTCTGTGTCTCGCTGAATTTCATAGATAGGAAAATAGACATCTTCTTATTTTTCTTCATTATTATTCTTTTATAAGTGTGCAAAAACTGCAAGAGTTTGAGAAATCAAACGGTGACACGTGGCTCTGACCTCCTGTTCAGCATCTCATGGATGGTTTCTACCAGACTGTGACGTAAATACAGACGCTCACTCATGCAGCTACTGAAACACTTCCTGAGGCTGAAGATGAACAAATAACGCAGGACAACATAGTAAAACACAGCTGGGATAGTATTTCATAGGAGAAGTTATAATTATTGACAAGTAGTGTTCATCAGTAATCACTTACATCTGTGTAATATGTTAAAAGCAGTTCCTACATGTTGACATGGATGCTGAACAGGAAGGAGGGCCACAGCGCCACCACAAATATCCTTCATGTGTTCCCCGTTAAGCTAAACGAACAGCTGTAGCGGTGATGTGAGATCACTTGAAATCCACGCAGTCGTCTGACCGCTGACCCGACGCTGGGACTGGGGGGCTTAACGAGCAAATTAAAAGCTGCAGAAACGGATAAAGAAACATTCAGCGTCGTGTAGCTGGAGAGGAAGAAGAAGTTTGGGTCGGATCATGTGACTGCTGTTCGGTCAGGATGGAGTCCAGATAGCGAGCGTTAGATTTGTTCGGCTTGTTGCGGATTGGTTAGCGCGTTAGGGGGGAGGGGAGGGAACAGTCGATGTCTCTCCTCGGTGCCAGGGTGGACGGTGGCGAGCTGGATTAGAAAGACTAGAATGGATCAGAGAGGAGAAGATAAGACCCCCTGTCTGTCTGCCTTCTTGTGGGCGAGCCTCGACTCTCTGGTTTCCCTCCCAAGTCACTCCTCCATCCTACCTTCCATCTATCCTGCTGGCCACCCTCCCCCACCCCCCACCCCGTCCCCATCCTCCCAGCAGTGCCTCAGGCCCCCAGCAGCTTCTTGACCAGGTAGCCCGGCATGCTGTAGAGGAAGAGGCCCAGCATGATGAGCAGCAGCAGGGCCAGCACGATCTTGATGATCAGCCACTTGTAGCGGTTGCACACCAGGTAGCGGATGGCTTTCAGCGGGCTCAGGAACCACAGGAAGGTGGTGTCTGGGCGGCTGGAGGTAAAGAAGAGGCGAAGGAGGAGGCATGCGGGCGGGTGGAGGGGTGTGTTAATGGAGGGCGGGTGAAGGAGGAGAAAGGATGGGAAGGAGTCAGAGACAGGAAGAGAAAGCTGGCGTTAGCGGTTAGTGAGCCACGTTGCATTTGTATTATTTGTCACTACTGCATGCTCACAGTCCACATTTCTACCAATATCACGCTTCAGAGGAGCAAAAAACCACATCACAGACCACAGAGTGGAAGCTTTCCAGTACGCAGAATGGACATGTTGATAAAAATGGATGGATGAGTGACTGACCAACAGCTCCAAACACTTTAAAACCCACTACAGACGTCTACCTGAGGGAGGTGTAAAGTATCTGAGCACATCTTCATTTGACCCACCATCAGTCTAGACACCTTTATTCTATATTTCTACAGGCACACGACTCGTTCTCAGTCTGTCGGCCTGAATCATGTTCTGGATGTGATGCGACACTCGTGTACATGCAGTGACTCATTTCTGCCACTAGGCGTCACTCATTCAAAACAATCACGTAGTTTGATGTGGCGGTGCGATAGCGACGGACCGCGGGAGTCATTAAATGATGGTGGACACTTTCACATGTAAGAAAGTTTTGTTCAAGTTATTTTCAGTCATGGAAAATAAAAAAAGAAATGAAATCTGATGTTAGTGTAACTGCTGACTTCCTATCTGACCAGTGGACGACCAGCACAGCTACTGCGGCTAACGCTGGAGACAGATTCAGTTGTGTGGTCTAAACAAGATGAAAGTAATTACTGATACATAATACAGAAGTTAAAAAAAAAGGTGTGTAGCATCCTAGTTTGCCTACAACTGTTTAACTCGTACACTTTCTTTATTGGTCTGCTTCTTCCTTTTCTTCTTCCTTCTGTGTTTTCAGACGTGTTTTCTGCTGTTTGACACTTTTTTCTGCCACTGACAACAAAAAACAGGGTGAAGGCAGGTTCACCTGGACAGGTAACCAGTCTATCACAGGGCTACACTTAGAGACAGACAACCAAGCACACTCACATTCACACCTACGGACAATTTACAATCACCAATTAACCTCAGCATGTTTCTGGACTGTGGGAGGAAGCCGGAGAACCCGGAGAGAACCCACGCTGCACGGGGAGAACATGGAGACTCCACGCAGGAAGATCCCGGGTGTCCTCACCGGGACGCCAACCAGCGATCTTCTTGCTGCGAGGCGCTAATGGTGCTAACCACTGAGACACCTGCAGCCCAGTCCAGTTTGGTTAATTTCTTATAATATTTTGCACACCTTCACCTTCATGCAGTATTTTTGGTGTTATATCAGATGTCAGTGAACCTCTGGACAGGACAGCCCTGGCGTTAGCTTTCTACCAATAGCATTGCTGTTCACTGAAATGGCGTTTTTATTTGCTTTGTTTTCATGCAAACAACGACGTTGAAACACCAGAAGAACGAATGTGAAAACGCTGCCTTCACCCCTCACAGGCGCTCATTTTGATATCCTGAACCTAAACAGCTGCTGGTCCTTTATTTTCTGGCGTAGCGGTTGAGGTAGTCTGAAGTGAATTGCCGTAGCGTCATAAAGCAACACCTGACATAAATGTTTAACTACAACTCTGAAGACGTGTCTGTGACTGCATCTGTCAGTTTCACCTCTTTAATGTATTTAAACTCGTACTTATTTGACATGACGTTATATTGTCAGGATGTTTTAATCTTCACGTGATTAAAGCTCTCACTAGCGGACATTTAGCAACTCACCTACACCTGAAAACACATCCCTGCATCTTCCCAAACAGTTGGTCATACATGAGACGCACAATGACACACGGCGGCAGAACACACGAACACATGGCCTGAACGAAGGGTTGGGACAAGATAGAGCAAATGATACGGCGACTAGTCTCCTTCTAAGACAGCAGAAGATATAAGTGAAGGTAAGAGTTTGGTAGGACAGAAGAGAAGGAGCTCTAGTTAAGACAGGAGATTTCTGGGGCGCGAGAAGAGAAGCAGAGACAGTGAGGAGGGGGCGGAGGCTACCAGCGCATCAGGCCCCCAGCATCTTCTTGACCAGGTAGCCGGGAATTGAGTAGAGGAAGAGGCCCAGCATGAGCAGCAGCAGTACCAGCCCCAGGGCCTTGAGGATCAGCCAGCGGTAGTTGTGCCAGATGAAGTAACGAATGGACTTCAGGGGGCCGAGAAACCACATAAGACTGGTGTCCGGGCGACTTTGCGGAAGAAGGGAGAGAAAGAGGGAGGGAAGGAATGCAGATGAGGCAAATAGAGGGAGGAAGGGTCAGGAGAGAGAGAGTCACATGAACAAAAAGAAAGAAGGAGGGAGGGAAGGGACGAGGAGGGGAGAGACAGGGAGACAGTTGAAGAGATGGTAGGAGGAGAAACGAGTGTGTAACAGACAGTGCAGAAGGCAGCGCTGAACCAGATCACGCCTTCTTTAACATCATGTAGAATCTGGTTAATTCACAGCTCTATGTTCTGATGCGCTGCTTTTTGCATCGCTAGATCCTGGAGAGAAGGTTAAGGGACACTTGGTCTGTTTCTGCTCCACACTAAACAACCACATGTTCTAAGAGTCAAACCAGTGTGTGTGTTTCTGAACAAGCATGGTTTCAGTAAATGCATCGTGTTGATGTCTTACTTTGGTTTCTCCAGCGGATCGGGCTCGTTTCGGCCCAGCCCCACAGGACTTTTCTCCGCCTCTTCGGCTGTCAGTAGGTGGAGCTCGGCCTCCACCTTCCCCTGTGACGGCACAATTACAAACACAGAAGTCACCTGGTGTAGCGGCGAACAGACTAGACGGCCGCACTGAATCCGTTTAAGTCCATTTATTTCCATCAAAACTGAACGTCCACGTCGTCCACAGGTAGAACATCTGTGTGCTCCCACACCTGTAGCTCATTCAAACAAAAACAATGACGTCACAGGCGTCCTCATAAGGGCAGGATCTCACCTTCACCCAATGAAATAACGTCTTTAAATTAAACTTTAAATTAAATCAGTATTTATATTTTTAACATTAGATTTTACCCTCAGCTTCTAACACAGGAAATTTCTTTATTTTTAACCAAAATAATATTTAAAGTCACAACAGTCACTCAAATAACTAGAAACTGAAAAAAGTAATATTAAATAAAAATTTTGCTGAATTATAATTTAGTGAAATCAGACGTTGTTTTTGAATTGTGGTTGAAAAGAATCATTTAAAAAAAACAAACAAAACTGTCCGGACCAATGAGAGGCCTTTGCTGATGAGCAGTGGACCAATGAGAGGCCTTTGCTGATGAGCAGTGGACCAATGAGAGGCCTTTGCTGATGAGCAGTGGTCCAGAACACCTGTCAACAGGTGAGAAGTCTGACTGAGAGCTACAGGAAACACCTGATGGCAGTGATTGGCTCAGAGGGTTGTTCAGCTACATGTTAGTTTACGGGTTCCATCAGGCTGTTTTTTTTTTTAATTTTTAAATATTTCTCTTGAACCAAAATTCAAAAACAACTTCATGATTTTCATTACATTTTTATTTATTATTACTTTTGTCAGTTTCAACTTATTTCAGCTGTTTTTTCCTTCTCTAGCTGGACGGTGTGAACACATCTGAGGACGACTGGACATAGAATCCATCTCATGAGTTCATCTCATGAGTTCTTCTCGTGCCACGTGTCAGACTACAGTTTTGCAAAACGCTCGTCCGTGCTCAGTCCTCCACGACATTCTTACCGTGAGCTCCATCTCATCGTTCTCATCGCGGGCCACAAACGGCCACCATCCTTTGACCCTCTTTTGCTTGAATATGGAGATGGTGGGCAGCTCCTGCTCACTTCGGATCATGTCAATGGAGCACTGCTTGGCTGTCTTGGCGCCACGAGGGAACCGGTTCAGGTCCAGCTCAATTGCACCTGAGTGTTGATATCAAAAGCAGTCAGTTTGGGAAACAGAAATAAATGTGAATGTGTTTATTCAGCTGTGTTAATATGCAGTGTGTGTGAGCACAGGGAGCAGGAGAGAAGAGAGAAACACATGCTGATGTTTGCATCACTGCAAAAAACAGAATCAGTTCTCACCCAGGAAGTCATCAGCAGAGAAGTGATCTGCGTCCCAGACCTGCATGGTGAGACGAGGAGGGATCTTGTATTCCGTCTCGTCCCAGGAGAACATGGACTCTTTCTTGGAGATCACAATCTTCTCCTCAGCCATGAGGTAATCGAAGGGGAAGACGAAGCGCCAGTTAAAGTTGCCCTCACCGGTCAGTGAGTGGTAGTGCACATCGGTGTCCTGTTTGTCCTCCTGCTGCCCTTTCAGCCATCTGTGGAAGCAGCCACCAGAAGTAGATCAGAGTCCAGCTGAGCTCTGGGACCAGGCTTTGGTGATTAGACAGATGTTAGATTTTGCCATTCATGCACTTCTAAAGGTCTAAAATGAAGGAACTTGCAATTCTCTGTCAGCTACTCTATGTCAATTTGGTGATTGAAACAAGAGCATAGGACACGTAGAGGTCTACTAACAAGAGAGATGATGCTAGTAGGTCAAAATCAGAAACACATAATGCGGCTCCCCAAAAGCAAACCAGATTCATAGAAATGTGTGTGCGATAAAAATGCCGTAACAATCTGATTTGATGTTGGAGTTTCACACTATTTCCAAAGCCATGCACACATAAAGCTCGCAAACATGTCATCGGTGAAGTTTCTCCAATAGGTTCATTAAAAAAAATTTAAATAAATAAATCTTTGATGTTTGGATTCTGATCGCGACTCGAGGATCAAAGTCGGGCTTCAGCTGTTTGACCAACAGCTGGGTGATGGTGGCTTCATGAGTCAGGAGGAGCAGGAGGGAAGCTGCACTCTCAGTTCTCAAAATGCACCACTAAAAAAAGTGAGCTAACTTACTGTTAGCATGGAATAATCCTGAAAAAGACTGCATCACACAGTGCTAGGATTTGGTAACTGAGATGCAAGCCGGGATCAAGGCTTCAGCGAGAGGGCAAGAAAAGAAAAACCAGAACCATGCCTGCTCTCATGTGACCCAACATGTGAATCAGCACGACTGTATCACAACAGCGGGTCCATCTGAAACAACCCCCAGCTCTCCTGTCTCTGCTGTCGCTGTGGGACACCTGCTGCTGGAATCTGAAGCTAAAGACGTTGATTCTTAAAAACGCATCCAGCAGCGTTCAGGGTTGTTTGAGGATGGCGCCCTGTTCGGTACAGCATAAGGCCCGGAGACGACGCATCCACTGGCGTCAGCTGAGGGAGAAGTGAGTTCGGTTAAGAGATGCAGGAGTGACGAGGCGCCAAAAACAGTCAGCGTGTGATGTGTCGAAACAAAAGTCAAATCCAGGCTGAAAAATAACAACGCTGTTAAAAACATCGGAGCGGCATGCGTACAATCACCGAGCACTTCGTTACAAACACCGGGACTCTCGTGGAATTATCCAATCAGCAGTAAAACTTTATCCTTCACTGAATAAAGGGCTGATTGTTGGTACCAGATGGGCCGGCCTGAGTCTAGAACTGCTGATCTCCTGGAAATTTCCCCCACAAAAAAAATCTCCAGACTTTCCTCAGAGTTTGACACAAAGCTGAAAACATCCGGTGATGAGATGTCAGAGGTTGGAGCCGACAGAAAGGCTGAGCTAACTCTGATAACCACTTTCTACAGCTGTGGTGAGCAGAAGAACATCTCAGAACGAACTTCATGTCAGATCTTGACACTTATAGGCTGCAAAAGGAGGAAAACCACCTCCGGTTTCTCTCCTGTCAGCCACGAACAGAAATCCGAGCGGGCACAGAGTCAACAAAACCGGACAGTTGAGGAGTGGGGGGACGAAATAGCCCGGTTTCATGAATTTCAATTTCTGCTGAGGCTGCAGATGGTAGGCTCAGAATCTGGCATCGACATCGACCCAACCTGCTGGGCATCAACAGTCCAGGCTGTTGCAGTGGGCGGTGCAATGGTGTGGGTAAAGTTTACTTTGCACACTTTGGGCCAAGCAGTCATGATATGAACACCACAGCTTGTCTGAGCATTGGTTCTGACTGCACAACAATGCACCGAAGCTAAAGTGGTTTCATTTGCATGACAGTGAGCTCAGTGGAGTTCAGAGGGCCACAGCCACCAGATCTGAAGAGGCCCTTTGAGATTTGGTTTAACAGCAGAATGAATGTGCAGCTGGCAGATCTGCAGAAACGATGAATCATGTCAACATGGAGCAAATCTCAAAGGAGGTTTCTCACATCGTATGGAGTCCATGTCATGAAGAGCTGAGGCTGTTCTGACAGCAGGGGGAGGCCCAGTGCCAGTACGGTGCTCCTAATGAAGTGCTGGGTGAGTATACAGTTCAGTGTGCTTCATGCAAGATTCTTTCTTCTTATTATTCATATCTGGAAACTTTTTCTTTGCCAGTAACGTCCAGGAGCAGCAGCAGTAAAGGACCAAACCACAAACCGTCAGAGAGAAAATCATCCAGTGTTTCTGACCAGAGTGCATTTTTATGGGTGATGCTTAAGAATTTGAAAAACATATCAGTTTAAACACATTTTGTTTTCTTAAAGCATGATCTAATTAATGTGTCACGGTGGTTAGCACCGTTAGCGCCTCACAGCTAGAAGGTCTGTGGTTGGCGTCCCGGTGAGGACACCCGGGATCTTCCTGCGTGGAGTCTCCATGTTCTCCCCGTGCAGCGTGGGTTCTCTCCGGGTTCTCCGGCTTCCTCCCACAGTCCAGAAACATGCTGAGGTTAATTGGTGATTGTAAATTGTCCGTAGGTGTGAATGTGAGTGTGCTTGGTTGTCTGTCTCTAAGTGTAGCCCTGTGATAGACTGGTTACCTGTCCAGGTGAACCTGCCTTCACCCTGAGTCAGCTGGGATAGGCTCCAATGGATGGATGATCTAATTCTAATTCAAAGTGCAGTCTGAAAGGGTCCAGTCGTAGTGGCTATAATCCACACTGGAAGCTCACCTGACCCTGTTTTTCACAGCTCTATGCAGCTCTGCAGCATTTATTCTAACATACAAACTCTCAAAACCAGCTGCATGCTGCCTGTCAGACAGCCAGCAATCAGCAGGTAAATAGAGCAGAGTTTTTATTTGCCACAGAGCCAAACATTTACCCCGCTGACCGTCTTTAAGTGGCAGAAATGCAACTATCTGCTGCGAATGTAGACTGGCTGTAAAATGCTGTCCTACTCTAGTGAGACTAATTTGAGTTGCGAAACGTAAATGGGAACTTCAGCGTGAAATTACATGAAGTAATCATGAAATAAATGAAAATTAAACTCTGTCATTTCTGTGTGACAGGGTATCTGTGTAATAAGTCAGAATCCAGGCATATTATCGGTCATGTTGGTGTGTCAGTCCGGCTTTATGAACTCAGCTTAGACGTCAGATTTCCCTGAAATGTGACAGACCTGTAATCATTCTGCAGTTATTCTTGTGGTTTGGTCCTTACCGCTCTAGTTTGTCATTAGGCCTTCAGCGTGCTGAGAGGAGAGTTTCAGACAAGCGAGGTTGCGTGCTGGATGAAGAGTTAAAACAGGAAGGGTTGTAAAAATAAAAAATAAAAATTCAAGTGCTTCAGGGGGGAGGAAAGGAGGGTATTGGTACGAGCCATGCGATGGAATCGTGTGTTTACCCCCTGACATAGATGTCAGACATCTTCTCTCCTGTCATGAAAGCATCGTCCTCTAGAATTACGTCATCAGTGTTCCAAATAACAACACGAAGCTCAAAGCTAGACAGCAGCAGAGCATTGACCAGAGAGGAGAGAGAGGACGACAGACAGACAGACAGACAGACAGACAGGAGACACGCCACAGACACAAACACGCACACAGAAAAAATGGAAACAAAACAAAACAAAAAAAAAAATGGTTAACTGCAAAAAAAAAAAAGTCCACACACAGCTTACACCCACGGGAGGAGGCGTGGCCGCCCCGCCCCGCCGTACCTACCCCCTGACAAATATGTCACTGGACTTTTCCCCAGTGAAGTAATCATCGTCCTCCAGTATTACTTCGTCTGTATTCCAAATAATCACCCTGAGCTCATATCTGGTAAGGGGGGGAGGAAGGAACACATACACACACAGTTGGACTTATATTTGGCATTAACAGAGAGCTAGCTGTTCAGAAAGACTCACCAGCATCTAACCCGGGGATAAAACTACATTTCTGTTGAAAGAATTTAGACACTTTAAAAGAAATAAAACATCTTTCCCTCTGAATTTGCGTTGGTTTAAAACACAATAATCAAATTGTTTGTTATTGATGCTCCAGTCAGGGTGTACCTCTTTGGTTTCCGTGGCGATATATCAATCGCGGGTCCAGGAGCAGGCATATCCATAGCAAACATGTCCACCCACATCTCAATACGGCCCTTCAAGAAAGCAGATGTGCTGCTGTGAGTACCAGGCCTGATGAGCTGCAGGACTTGAGGAGACGAGGCGGCTCTCTCCTACCTGCTCGATGCCGGGCTTGTCGGGGTTCAGCAGCGGTCTGGTCTCCACGTGTTCAGGGACGAGCTTGCAGCCGACTCGGGGGATCTCCTCCCAGTGGTTCAGCACCGCCAGGGCTAAATGCTCCTCCGTCTGCTTCTTCAGGCCTGGGAGGTCAACACAGAGACAAAAAGGGAAAAACAAAGAGGACAGGGGAAGGCAAGGCATCAGAATACTTGAACCTAACTTAACCCTAACCCTAACAAGGTGGATTTCCTTTTAAGACATTTACAACCTAGTTTCATTTAAATCAATCACAGGATCAACATACTGTATAGAAGCACTGCAGAATGGCTGAAACGTAAGGAGGACTGTGGTTTAGTACAAAGAAGAGAGAATGTAGAAAATGTAGAGGAACATTTCTGCAAAACACAACTGATATTCTGTCAGATATAAGACATGATCACGACTTTAAATCACTGGCTGCCATCGCGGTTCGTTGAACAGTGATGGTGGAATGGAATAGAAGAACAATCCAGTCATACCGTTTTCATCCTCGATCTCTGTCAGTCCCGTAAAGATCCGACTGGCCACCTTGACTTTGCCTCCTGGCCCGTAATGAGGTCCATCGATCTTGCCTTCCTTACAGAGCTTAGCCAGGATCTGGCTGGGCTTCATAGGGTCCCGCCAAACGTTGTACCCGTGGCTGACATACAGCAGATAGCAATGAGTTGTTGTGTTGCTCACTCTCATCACAAAGAACACAAACTACACTTAGAGTCTGATATCGTGACACTACAACCCAGCTAGTAGCTCAAACACATAAAGGACACGACACCGTGACGCTCACACAGAGTAGTTGGATGAAATGCCGCAGGTGGCTCTGAACTTGCTGTAGAAGCGATTCTCCAAATCGATCTTCGTCTCTCCGATCAGGTCGTCGGTGCCAACCAGATCCCAGTCGTACACGGACACGGTGAGCATGGACTCCATGGGGAACGTGGCCTCGATGTCGAACGATCTTAGAATAAACAGAATAATTCAAAAGGTTCAGGCTCATCCAAAATAACACTGCATAAAAACAGTACAGTCAGAATCCATGAGAGAATCCTTATTCCTTTGTTGTTCCTTTGTTTTGTCCATGTGACTGCCAACATGTGACAACACGCTCACAGCAGCTTCCTTTAAACTCACTTGCCAAACACAGGGTTGAGCTGTTTGGAGATGTAGTTCTCTTTGTCTTTGACTTCTGACTTGCCCAGTTTGATGACGACGTAGGGATCAGCCTTCCCGTTGATGTCAGCAGGATGGAGGTCTGTCGCCTGAGGCAGCGGAAAACACACAGAACAGAAGGAAACAGGAGAGAAATTCACCTCATTCAATATTTATGGTACTTACTGTTTAGATAGATTCACATTTTGAGACGTCACCCACCCTAACGACGTAGACACGGACGAGCACGTTGATCGGATCGTTGTGTGGGATGCTCTGGAACATGCCCATGTTAGGATCAAATCCCGCCTCTCTTGTGATCTCCTCGGACAGAGGCAGCTTGTACATGCACAAGGATCCCTGCACGACAGAAGAAACGTGCTCATGTGACATAGTTTCTGTCAACTAGTGTAACCGGACATGTAAAGGTTTGGGTTAGGGTTTATGGACAGCGTTCTCCCACCTTGAATCTGCCAACAATCCTGTCGTCGTCCAGGGCGTGCTCGTCGTCGTCCCCGGCCTTTCCTCGGTACAGGTTGAAAGTGTGAAGCCAGTCTTCAAAGTTGCCGTACTCAGTCTCCAGTTCCTTGTTGTACACCTGCACAGGCCAAGAAGCACATTAAAGTGCAGCGCATGTTAAAAGAAGGAAGGTTTCCCCTTTTTTACTGCTTTTTAACACTGAATTCTGATTATTTTAATTTGGCTTTGTTGACAAGAATCACAAAAAATACAGTTTTCATGAACGCCGTACTCACCATCAGCTCGTCCACTTTTGTTTTAACCGGACGCTTCTCAGAGCCGTCCGTAGCCAGACCCTTCTTCTTGTCCTTGGAGCTCTTCTTCTCCTTGGTCTTCTCCTTCATCTTGGAGCCTTTCAGAAGAAGGTCATCGGGTTTGATATCTGATTGGGAGGGTGAATGGAGGTGGAGTTGGAGTCATGATGAGGGGTGGCGGGGATGCACACAGCGCTACACGTCACACAACATGAAAGCTGACAGGCCGTTTTAATCAGGGGCTAAATCACCCTGATGTGAATGTATTCAGATATCCTGAACTCCATTTAGAAACATCACAAACTGTACCACCACCTGGAAGCTAACCTCACTGCAGTGATGCACAGGTGTGCTGCAGGATAACGTGAGATCACTGTTGGTGCAAAAAAAAAATTACTCTTTCAGGAGGAAAACAAGGATGTTATTAGTAGACAGTTAGTAGGCATTTTATTTCAGAGGTGCTCTGTTGCATATTATCACTAAAAGCTTTTTGCCGTTACGTCTGAGATGCTCACTTCATGCAGAACTTAACGGTACGACAGCGAGCACAGAAGCTTGTTGGAACTGTTGATTAAACGCTGCAGAAACGTCACAAACACATGAAGACCATTTTCTCATGTGTTTAAACTCAATCTTGTCCCTGAATTTGACGACAATACGCAACAAGCAGCACCTTTACTGAAGCGGCACGTCTCATAGATGCAGGTTAAATTATTCACTTTTCCATGTAATAAAGGGAATGTTAGCGCGGATTAATCCAGTGGATTTGTGTCAGCCAACTTTCATCTGTAATGCACAGCTGGGAAGTCATGCTGATGTAAATAAAGTGTGATCATGTGAAGCACAAAGGAAGGATGGATTCATGGGATGGAAGGAGAAGAAGAGCAGGAACAAGGCCTCACATGCTCTTGAGCAGCCCTAAAAAAAATGAACTGAAAACAGTCCGGAATATGTCCTCAGAAGCTCAACTCAAGATCCAATATTAGCGACATGTCCCTTTAAAATAAATGAAAGCAGCAGACGTGGAGGCATGCTGGCAGCAGGCGCCGACTTATCTGCTGGAGTTCAGTACCTGCCGCTTCAGCCGCTATCTCCAGGTCCTCTCTCTCCTCCGCCTCCGCCTGAGCCGCCTCCTGGGCTCTGAGGGTCTGAAAAACCAAAGTGTTCATCAGTCCAACAGGATTCCACAGACGATCCTGAGCAACCTGCCAGAACATGCAAACAGAACTGGCCGGATAAGAGCGGACGGACCTCCTTAAGAGTCTCGATTGAAGCGAAATATTTCGACCACCAGTCCAGCACTCGCTCGTCTGTCTCTTCCTCTTCCTCCACGCCTCCCTTCTTTTTCTTCTTCTTCTTCTTTTTGTCACCCTCTTCTTCAGTCTGGTAGAAAAACAGGGATTCTCAGTAGCTTTAGTTCTTGTTTATAACGATGCGTCACATCTCATTAGCTTCCTACAGGAGCACTACTCACCATGTCAACTTTTACAACAGCGTCAGACATCTACGATAGGGGGCGTCACACAAAACAACACAAGGATTAATGCACACAACGGATGGAGCAGGTGTGAGCGGCACAGGTACAGAGGCAGGTATAAAACACTGGACAGGAAGCAGCGCTGCTACTCCCATCATGTACATCTACAGCGCTACACTGTGCATGAGCTCAAAGGAAAGCTTACAGCGTCCAGTTTGACGACCGTGTCCATCTTTCGGACCAGAGGCTCGGCGTCCATGTTGACGATCATGTCACCTGCGGGGCGAGAGAAGGTGCGGGAAGAGAGGCTGGGTGAGGAGCGGGGCTGGGAGGAGCCGCCATTGGTTAGGACCATGTAGCCATTCATTAGCTTAGCTGGAGCGAAGCCGGACGTTAGAGACAGGCGGCAGGGAGGCAGGAAGAAGGACAGGACAGCCGAGGACATGCAAGAGAGAGAAAGAGGGAGGGAGGATACAGAGAGGAAGGTCAGGGCAGGAAGCAAGCAGAGAAATCAGCAAAGTTAATGAAGAAGAAAACGTCTTTTTCAGGAACCAGAGAGCCGCATCAGAAGGATGTGGATGTAATTCTGAAGGAGCTCCTTTTATTTAACCTCTGATTTTAAAAAGAGTAAATGTCTAAAAATGATTTGCAAACCTTGTTTCACTGATGTTCTGCAAATCTTTTTAGGAAAAAGGAAACAACAGGGAAAGAGCTCCCCTGTAAGGATTTATTCAACAATAATATAGACGCCACTTGTTCTATCACTCCATTACCTCAGCATCCTGCAATCTTTACAATCAGTGGTGCTGGGTTTTAGCTTTGACACACAGAACATCACAGCTCCTGGGCTCCTCGCTAACTAATGAATGTACTGCTTCAGATGAGCACCTGCAGTGGCCCAGTTGTTGGAGTTCTTGTCTGGTGTGCTGTAGATGAAGCGTCTCAGGCTGCTGACGGCGTGGGACCCCACCAGGATGTAGCGGCCGAACGCTCTGCAGTCCACCACCCGGATGTTGAGAGGAGGATGGAGGAGCTCGTTTTCTGGGAGGTCCTGGTGTTCACAACAACAGACTTTGTTTGAAGCTTTATGTTCCCTACAGCGGGCGTCTGTCTTCGTATTAAACACACACTCACCACCTCGAACCACTTGACCAGTGTGCTGAAGTTGGGATTCTTCTTGTAGTTCTGGATGAGGGCAGACTGGACGCCCCTACCTGCACACTCTATGTCCACACGAGGCCGATCCACCTGAGCTAAGTTAATCCTCTTCAGGTCCCTTAATCCCCAGAACAAAACCTGAACAAGAGAAAAGAAAATCGCAGTAAGACGGGGGATCTGTAGAGCTCAAATCACAGAGCCACAGCAGCAGCAGATAAAACCCACCTCAATGCGGTAGCGACTCAGGACGGGTCGGATGCCCAGCGGCACAGGAAGGATGGGTCCACGCTCGGAGTCCGTCGGGCCCTCGAGGGGAGGAAGGTCGCCTCTGCCTCCCTGACCGATCTAATGAGAGTGGAAGGAGAAGAGCTAAACCAGGCTGAAGCATTTACTCCTGCTAATGTCTCTATGAATTCTAGCTATGCTGAGAATAACAACTTTAAAGAAATCCAACGGTTAGTGTCACACTGACAGAGAACAAAGACGCTGCCTGTAGCAGCACTGAAAACATTTAGGACAAAGTGGGATGAGAAGAGAGAATGAAAAGAGAAACCTTTATCTGAGGAACAGCAAAGTTATGGACAGCGATCAGAGCTCGCCTGATCTCCTCCGCATCGAAGGGTATCTGTAGGCAGCAGGAGGAGAGAGAGACAGCAGACATGGATATTTAAGAGAAGGAACTGTGAATGGAAGGTGAACTGGAAAGGGGGGACATAGAAAGAGAAAGAAGGAAGGAAATGGGTTGCTCGTGTAAACCACAGGAGTGTAATGATGCAGGAGGCAGGTTGTGAAAACTAAAGACTAAAACAGGAGATTTACAAGTCGAGACAGACGGAGAGAAAGACAAAAGTATTTCTGCATTTTTTCCTCATCATCTTTTGTGCACATCACTGAAGGAACCCTGTGGATGTTTTTATGTTTGGTTTTTATCACAGAAGCATGCCGATGACCTGATGCGTGTCTCTGCGGTTTCACGCTTTTCTACGGTTGTGCTGCAGCAACAACTAATCTGGTTTATTTTATTGGACGTGCCAATAAAACTGAGAAGAAGACTGCAAAGTAAACAAACCACAGGCCTTTAATGAGGCAGTGGAACATCTCATCTTTCCATTTTTCTTGTTTTCTTTACCATCGCCACCAACTCCAACCTCTCGCTGAGAACATCCCACAGAGAGCATGTGTGCATTCATCATCATCATCATCATGGTGCTCTGATGTGCTGTACGTGTTACCTGCAGCAGCTCGAAGGCAGCCAGCAGCTCCCCGGCGGTGCAGTTCCCTCTGTAGACCTGGTAGTACTCCAGCTGTGGCGGGAACCTCGGGGGCCCGTAGTGCTCGTCGCACATCTTGATGGTGGGCTTCGCAAAAGTCCGGCCTATGAACTCTGCTTTACCCTGTTCACCGTGTGACGGTCCAGACAGTGAGGGGATAAGGGAAGGGGGTTAGACGTGGGTGAGGGAGGTGCAGTTTCCAGGGCGGCCACTTGGTGTCAGTGTTGATTACGGTGGTCGAAGACCATCAAAATGTGCAAAAATAACTCACTAACACATAAACAACTTGAGGGAACAACAGAGTGAAAAAGAACAACAGTTGATCTACTTGTTGTTCAAATTAAAACACTTTGAAACACTTCCTTCACTTTGCTCCATCTGTGAGTGTAGGAAGGAAGTTTTTCACAACCGTTGCTCTGAACAGTAACCCAGCTGGAAAATGCACATGCAAGAAACTCATCAGCAGCGAGTTGAACCAAACAATTCATGCTACAGCCAGCACCAGTCGTAGGACCACGTTTCTAGGACTCTTGTTCATGACAGCGCCGCCGACTAACGTGGACGATGAGGGGAGAAGCACGCATTGATGCAAGGACCACATTTCTGACCACAAGCCATTAAAAACTAGGAATCGGCGACCACATCGGTGTCGGTCGATATTAGTGTTTTTCAGTCTGATGAACAAATTTAGCCGACATGAAAAACCAGAGATCGTCTACCGTCAGCGCCTTCGTCTCTATGTTTGATATCGCTGCTATTTCTCAGATGTTTTTACTTAAATTATCCTTTAATGTTAAATATGTTATGTAATAAAGACGACTCTGGTCTAATCTGGGCTTCTTTTGAATAGTTTAAATGTTCTCACAGTGCTTACTTAAACTTATTTTTCGGTGTGAACAAAAAATTGAATATCAGTAACATCGGTTATCGGCGATATCAGAAATCTTAATATCGGTATCGGCCAGAAATTTTAATATCGGGCATCACTATTAAAAACAAACCGCTTTAGCTGGACAGCACAGGTACAAAAAGCTCGGCAAAGTGGGATTTTGTCTTTTAATTTGGTATTTTAGATGGAATAAACCTTTACACCGTTTGTTAGGAAGTACTACTCGGGTGGAACAAAAGCTTTAAAAATATAAGTACCTGAACAGAAAGTAGTATTCTGGGTGGAATAAACCTTTAAAAGTACAGATAATTGGACAGAATGTGGTACATGGATGGAATAAACCTTTAACTTGTTTGTTATAAAGAACTATTTGGGTGGAAGGAAACCTTAAAAATTACAAGTACTTGGAATAAACCTCTAAAACTGTATTTTTTTAATGGATTAAACCTTTAAAATCATTTGTTAGAAAATAGTATTTGGGTGGAATTAAACCTTATAAACTACACGCGGTGTTTTGGGTGGAATAAAGCTTTAGCACCACAGCTTGTTAGAAAGTATGAAACCTTTAAAACTTTCCGTACACGGACAGAGAGCAGTATTATTTTAATGAGACGAACCTTTAAAACCAACTTGTTGGCTAGAAAGTGGAATAAACCCTAAAAATGTTAAGTGGTGTTCTGAGTGGAGTAAACTTTTAAAGCCGTTAGTCATGCACTTAAGCGCTCATCCCGCTGGTCGTGACAAACAAGGGTCCCAGAAGTGTGGTCCTGAAACTGCAGCCTCCTCTGCTGCAGACACTTTCACACTCTATGCAAGCAGCAGAGCATGAGCGAGGTCGGAGGTCATGGAGAGGACAAGTCGGAGTGAGACAGACGGAGAGAACACGAGGGATGGAGAAGCAAAGCACATTTAGTTCAATCAGCACAGGCTAGCTCTCTGAAAACTGTTGAGCAAGCAGCTTCTGTGCGGCTCTGTTTATTGGCTGTCGTAGGGTGGGATCCTACCACAGTGTCCTGGTCGTAGATCTCCACCACGATGATGGGAGGGTCGTCTCTCAGCTCGCTGGCTTCACCGAACAGCTCCACGTCGTCAAACACCAGCAGCTGGTCCCACGTCGGGCACAGGGTCTCACTCAGGACCTGCAGCCGCCACACAGCAACTCGGTTTGCACGAAATCAACACACACAGAGTCGGTATGCGCACACACACACTCCCGTTACCTCGGTAACCTGGCTGTGTGTGGAGAAGAAGACGCGAGCGAAGGGGTCCGACAGGCCGCTGCTGTCGGCGGCAAACAGGCTGCGGGCCTGGTACATGTGGGCTCTGAGCTGAAACACCTGCTTCACTGTTGGACACACAACACACGGCATCAGCCGACACCTCAGACCGAAGTCAGAAAAGAGAACCACAGAGTACAGAGATCGATAGCAGCCAATTGTCTCCTCCTGACTTTTTCCATTTGTGTTTTCCCTTTAGTTGATTTTAGAGTTAAAACGTAACAGTAAAATCAGGAGCAAGTGAAAGGAGAGAACATAATGCAGAACGCTGTGGTGAATGAAAAGTAAATGTCTGTGTGCAAAGTTCTGGGGAGCTGAAATAAATCTATCGCTGCATGTCAGGCATCATCGGATGTTGACGTTAGAGCGACAGACGCTTTGAGTGATGAAGTGTTGGCTGTCAGACTGTCTGCGTCACAGTTTGTCATGTATGATGTGTGCAGCGCTTACTGTTGTAGACGAGGCTGACGGGGGGGACAGACTGAAGACCAGAACCCACTTTAGCTGCTTTGAGCTCTTCAAACCCGTTGGGCAGACCGGTGAGGAAGTCCTTCCGCTGCTTGTTGAGGCCCAGCCACAGATACAGCTCCAGCTTGGCCTGAACGGTCCAGCCGGCAGGACCGAAGCCCTTCTTACCGGGCAGCTGTGCACACAACAGCATGATTAACATTTTAAAAGAGTTGCTGAGGATTCCTGAAGAAACTGTTGCTGAATATCTTGAGGAGCTCAGCGTTTAGCATGCTTCCACATATCCTCACTCTGTTATTGGTATTTTGATCACTCAGCATTATGCGATGTCGCATCTCAGCTCGAGTCAGACATATTAAGTAGATATCATCCAAGTCCATAGTACCGGTCTGTAATGTTCTGTCTGCTTTTATCTTGACTATTCACCACTTCTCATGAATAATTACAGGTCTTCAGATGGTTAAAAGTTAGCAAAGTGTCTTTTAAAGTAAGAAGCTGTCAAGAGAGAGGCAGAGGAAGAGGACAGCACCTTGAGGAAGACAGCTTTGACTTTTCCACAGTCTTTGCCGGTTTCTTCGTCCACTATGGAGTACAGGATGTCTTTGGAAGGAACCCGGGCGTAAGCGATGCGCTTGTTGTTGCTCATCATCCAGATGAAAACATCTGGGATGCTGTGCTGAGGCTGGACAGAAACAAGACGACACCACTCCTCGTTATCTCAGGTTCTCTTTATAGTGGTGATCATGAGCATAACAGATCCATTCTACTAAATGTGTTGGTATGCACTCATTCAGAGCAGGGTTCAGACCACAGGACTGGAGTTCTACCTCGTCAGCAAGGAAACGGAGCCTCTGCAGGAAGTTCTGCACCAACTTGAGCTTGTCTCTGACTGTGTTCTTCTTCACTTGAGTCCGAATCTGCTTGGCCTGTTGGCCCATGCTGTCCTGCAGGAGGAGAGATGTTAGGAGGTGATGATACAGCAGCACCTGGCATCACTGCTGTGGCTCTATTCATGTTCAGTTCAAATTAGGAAACATGGTTTGGATCCTACAAACTCTGTTTTTAGGAACTACACAGACGTCACTGACGCTGCTAACCTTGGTGGCAGCTAACTGCTATTTTGGGGAGTTTCTATCCATAAATGATGCCTCTTACAGCCATGAATCATTGACAGCGGTTAACACTGTCGCCTCACAGCAGGAAGCTTCTGTTCTGTTCAGCTGGAGCCTTCCTTTGTGGGGTTTGCATGTTCTCCCTGTGCCTGTAGACTTTCCAAAGACATGCATGGTAGATTATTTAATGATTCCAAGTTGCCGTACACGGCTGTGTGTCTCTTTGTGTTAGCCCTGGTGATTGGTAATGTGTCCAGAGTGTAGCGTCTTCACACCCTTCAACCAAATAAAGCAGATAGCTAATGGACAGATGGAAGTCTGTGTCCCCGCCTCTTTCAGATTCACCCACAGTAACGTGCTGCAAACACAGACAAACATGTACCATGTTGTTTTTTCCCAGTACGTGTTCACATCCTTCAGAAGCATCACAAACGCAGACACCTGGATACACACTGGAAACTGTTCATACACTACTCTGTAAAACTGTTTGCAGATTCTTTCTTGTTGCATTTCTTCTTGAAGCAAATTGAAGTTGACACGCAGTTAAATACAAACACTGGAGCAGAGAGAATGTGATGATGAACGTACTGCAGATGCATGCCAATGTGTTCCAAGGAATTATTACGAGAGAGTGAAAATGTTTTTCTCAAATGAATTTCCTCGTTTGGCCTTTACAGCCACTCCAACGATGAGATTAGCGGCTCAGCAGCTTCCACATTCTTGACATTAATCAAAGCTTCCTCTCTGTCTGTGATGCCACGTCACTCGTTCTGCGTTTGAAAAACAGAAATCTTACCATCTCTCTCATGCAGGACTTGAGCCGTTCTCGATCGAGTTTGGTTCTGCCCGCCTGGTTCACGTCCTTGTTCGCCAGAGTCACGAAGCGACTGGAAAACACGCAGAAAACACAGAAGTGGCTCGACTGATTTATATGCATGACCAGATGTTAATGAACTGCTTATTGAAATATTTCATCTCTCACAGTAACACAGAGGCAGTCACTATACAGTCAGCAGCTCCAACAGATAGAAAACAATACAGACACTGCGAGCTGCTTCACAGAGACACTCATGATGACTGTGTTTGCCTCGCTGCAGAGCGCTGCTTGATGAAGACGGGAGAAGTTGTTTTAATAGCATTCAGTACAAACCTGGCTGTTAAGCACCACACAGCTCAAGGACTTTTACAACTCTTAGTGCGAGGAGAAGCTCTGCATCAGTTCTGACCACGGAGTCCTAATGCCGGTTCTGATACAGACCATGAGAGACGGTTATAATCATGTAGACTACCTGCAGCCGACGCTGAGCTCCTCCAGCACTCCTCTGAGTCGGCGCTCTGGAAAGGCCTTCTCCGTCTTAATGACCTCCTGAACATCATTCAAACCTTCTTCCTGTCAGGACACAAAAACATACTGGAGCTGAGGACAGATCAAGCCGTCAAGTTGACTCACGGCTACAGTCGTCCTCAGATGTGTTCATAGCCTCCCATTAGAGAAGGAAAAAAACTGCTGAAATAAGTTGAAACTGACAAAAGTAATAATAAATAAAAAATTAATGAAAGTCCTGACATTGCTTTTGAATTGTGGTTCAACAGGAATATTTTTTAAAAAACCAGCCTGATGGGACCCGTGAACTAATATTTAGCTGAACAACCCTCTGAGCCAATCAGGTGTTTCCTGTAGCTCTCAGTCAGACTTCTCACCTGTTGACAGGTGTTCTGGTTTCACTGCTCATCAGCAAAGGCCTCTCATTTGTCTGAGACAGTTTCTTGTTTTATTAATTATTCTTTTTCAACCACAATTCAAAAGCAGCGTCTTATTTCACTAGATTGTGTTTCGACTGATCAGAACAGGATCAGTTCTGAAACGTGTAGATCAACAGACGGGTGTGGTTAGCTTAGCTTAGCACAAAGACTGAAAGCAGAGGGAAACTGTTAGCGTAGCTGCGACCTCCCTGCAGCCTGCGGTTGTTTTAAGGTTTGAATATGGTTGTCAGAGCGTTGTGGGGAGGTTCCATCAACGCTCCAACCACAGCAGCTTAACATGGACATGATGAAGTCTGGATTTTCAGGATTTACCTGATGAGCAGGTGGGGCGGTGATTGGTCGAAGGGTGGAAGGAGGGAAGGAGGGAAGGAGGGAAAGAGAGGAGGGAAGGAAAGGAGGAAGGAGGGAGATTGTTTACAGGAAACTACAGATATATACAAACACCCAAAATCGTACAGAGACCAAACATGTACATGCTCAGGGTTAGCAGTTTTTATTTATTATTACTTTTTTTCAGTTTCTAGTTATTTGAGTGACTGCTGTGACTTTTGCCTTTTCTTTAATGGAAGGCTGTGAATACATCTGAGGACGACTGTACACATCCATAACATGTCATACAAATAAATCAAGGTGCACATGGTTCTTCAACCTGAAGGAGAGGCACAGGGCGGGCATATTGGACCGCCAAGGAAGTTACCAGACATGGTCGGTGGCCCCATAAAGGGTTAAGTTAATGCCGCCACACTCACCAGCTTGTCTGCAATTTTATCCATCATGTTGGAGTTGTAAAGTCGCCTCCTCTGGTCCTGCCACCAGCTCTTGATGTAGACACACGGCTTCTTTTCAAAGTAGGGGAGGTGGAAGTAGTTCCTGTGAAGTTTAAACAAAATTAAAGATGTTGTGCAGCTACTCTCTGATTACAGCGAATTATTGTCACCGCTGTCTCTAAAAACTGTACATTACGTAGTCTACGCCTGTTTTTCTTCATCCTACTGGAACAACACAGTCGGCTTTCTCTGACCTGTCGGTGATGACGGGCTTCATGAGAGGAGTCGAGGAAACTGAGACGAGGTCGCTGTCCTCGTCCGCCTCGTCCTCGCTGGAGTTCTGGATCAGCTCACTTTCCTCCTCTTCGCTCTCCCCGTCCTTCTTCTTCCTCTTTGACATCGAAGGTTTGCTCACGCCGTCTATCTGGTTGCCGTAGTTACCTGATAAATGAGCATTGTGTGTGAGTGAGCAGCGTCTGTTGGTTTCTACTCGCTGTTGGGTTTCTTTGTTATACTATAAACTTGTGGCGTGCAGGTCGGCATTGACAAGGCTGGGAGAAAGCGTACTTACCTAACGTGATTTCAAAACTGATGGCTTTGTCGCCAATCTTCCTGTCGATCATGGTGGCTTCCAGGAAGGAACCGAAGAGGAAGAACTCGTCTATCTTCCCCGTGGCGCTCTGATGGAGTAACAGGAGCAAGAAGTGGTTTATCTGCTACTTTTCTAACTGCATTAATGTTTTTCTGACCTCTAACACTTTCTACTCATTCATGTGGCTGCGATTAAAACGTACATTTTAACTGCTGCTCATTACTGTTTTAACTGCAGCAGTTGATCACAATGTTTTCCAGGTGGTCATGTTCGTCTGGGCCTGTGTTCACCTGCTGACTGGAGTCATGCCAGCCTCAGTATGAATGGATCAGACGGTACATCTCACATCTCCCCCATACTGGCTTCTCTCCACCGGCTCCCTGTCTGTCTTAGTATTGATTTTAGGATTTTACTGATCACAGGCTGCTGCTTTAGCTCACTTGGTTGAGCTGGTGACCCATGTACAGGGGCTATAGTCTCTGATGTAGCAGCCGTGGGTTTGAATCCCGCTCATGGCCCTTTGCTGCAACCCATTCCCCCATTCTCCTCCTCACTTTCCTGTCTCTCCTTTAACTGTCCTATCTAAAGGCTATCCGATCCTAAAGGCCAAAAAAATAACTTAAAAAAAAAGATTTTACTGATACGTGCTGATCCGAGTTTTGGGTTTTTATTGTGAACCACTGTTCAGTGTCTGTTCCTGTGGTGTTGGGGGCTGCTCGTGTTTTTCAGGCTGGACGGGGTTTTTTGGACCGGAGCGGTCTCACTCTCTCCCACACCTGAGGCTCATCTCTCATTAGCGCTGGATAAAGCCCGCCTCCACCTGTGCTCCAGAACCAGTGGATTATCCTCCCATGAGTGGTAAGAAGCCAGCCTGACTGCTTAGAGGAACTGTGTTTAGAGAAACTCTCTTTGTCTGATTTGTGCCTTTGTCTGTGCTTTGCTACCAGAACCTCCCTGCCGGACCGACGTATTGCCCCGGCCCAGCCTCTGCAGCCGAGCTCCTGCCTCAGCGTTCAGCCTCCCTGTCCCTCTTGGAACCTCTCTTGGACCTCCCGCCCTCACTCGGCTTCCCTCAGGTGCTTCCCGGTGTCCCCTGTTCCCTGCTGCCTGAATAAATCCCTCTTTGCTAACCACCAGTCCTTGTTGCTTCTTTGGATCTCTTTCCTGTGAAACCTAACATGCCCCTTGGCTATATTTCTATTTCTATGTTAACCCCGTATATCCCCACACGAGATCCTCAGGTGGATCCCTCCTGATGGTTCCAAAGGCGAACAGGCCTTTTCTGTGACGGACCCTCGGCTTTGGACCGACCTACCTGAGGAAGGAAGTAAGGCTGCAGACTCAGTATCTTCTTTTAAATCACTTCTTAAAACCCACTTTTACAGACTCGTGTTTGAGTGATGTTCTCTTTTAGATGTTCTTTTCCCTTTTATATCGGTACTGCCCGCTGTCCTCTCTTTCCTCCTTCTTAATCTACTTTTATCTTCAGCTTTTATCTTAATTCCTCTGATGTCCTCTTTCTAATCAGTTTCACCAGAACACCTTCCAGTAGTGACCCAGTCCGTTCTTGTCCATTTTTATTGTGTGTATTTTATATTTTTTTGAGTGTTCGCCTGCACTTTTTATACATGTTGTTGTTTTCCTGTGTGTTGTATTTCTTTATTATATAAAAGCACTTTGTGAATTCTGTTCTTAAAAGGTGCTGTACAAAGAAGGTTTATTATTATTATTATTATTATTATTATTATTATTATATTATTCTTTGGCCAATATACCGGCCCAGAAGCAGCCCAGATGTTGCTGCTGAGGCACCGATTCTTGGCTCAAACGGACAAAAATCTCTCCACCTATCTCATTTAATTTGACCTCCATGTACAGATCATAAACTGTAATCGCCTTAACAGATCATATCTGTCTGTTTTACCTCCAGTGTCAGTTATTGAAGGTTCGTTAGTGAACGATCCAGAACCACTGCTGTGTACGTGTGACTCTGTGCTATAGATTACCAATAACGACTAGAACAGTTTCAGCTGTTATTTAAAGGGGAAGTAAACGAGCCTATTTGTGGTATCATTTCCTCACACAAGTCATTTGTCTCTCCTTTAAAGTGCAGCAGCTTAATGAGTGGCACAGACTCATGCTGACATGATTGACGAGCTCAGGAGTGACTTTTACAGCTTCGCCCCGAAGCAGCCGCTGATGCCTCTGATTTCCCAAACGAGCACTTCAACACATTTGTACCGATACGAGAGTCGATCGGGGTCGGGAGGTCGTTAGAGGTTACACATGGATCACAGGACGCAAGGATCGCTCCGTTTAGTCGGATCATTACGTTGTCAGTATTGAATGGTTTTCTCACCTCTGAGATGTTGGACACGGTGTCCATCTGGACCTCAGTGGAGCTGAAGATCTCCGGCGAAGTGGTGTCCAGGATCTCCACGGCGATGGACAGCAGGAGTCGAGCTCTGAAGGACACTCCTTCACCGAGTCCTTCGTTCAGGTCCTGGTGCTCGTCCATGAGGGTGTACTGGCGGGTGGAACCGTACATGTTGACCCAGGCTGGACCCAGCGTGGGCAAGAACCCTGAACAACAAGAGAAGAAACGTTGGAACGTTGCAGCTGCTGGATAGGAGCCGACACGGTGACGTCCTGCTGAAGCCTCGACTACAGAACAACATAAACCCGATTGTCTCCCAACTTTAGGGTTTTTTTTCTCTTCAGCCATGGATAAGTTTTTGGAATTCAGATTTCTACAACATCTGCAGGACGTTTTTATGATTTTTTTTTTCATTAAAGTATCGACAGCATCAAATTAAATAACTATCCATGACAACCAGGACTAACAGAAAAACAAAACTTGATATCTTCTACCAGTCCTCTTAAAACTTATTCTAAAAACT
>NW_007578828.1:207921-231866 GCF_000690725.1 Stegastes partitus | reverse complement strand
TAAGGTGTAGAGATGATGGATGGATGGATGTATTTCCTAATCAGCTGTTTAGTTGTTCAAATTGTCTGGACTCTTTTTTTGGAGGAACTCGTAGCTGTGCTGCAGTTCTGATGCGTTCTGCAGACAGAACCGTGCTGGCATGTCCAAAGCATTTCTGCATTCTCAGATTTACTCCACGAGGAACATCACTGGTCTTGTTCACCACATTTTCTTCTATTTTTATAAAAACATTCACCCACTGGCGGAGGTGTAAATGTTTTTCCCAGAACCACCTCCTACAGACAGATGCAGACGTGTTTGTGAGTCTGCTCTGGGTTAAATGTCAAACGTCTGAGTTTTACACCTGACATCATCGCAGAGTTTAAACGTTCCTCATTACACGGTAAAACTCCAGCGTATGTGTTGATTGAAGGCCAATTTGAATGCCAGCCAGTAAATTGCAACGGGCATTAGCGGCGGGTCAGACGGGTCATGAGGCTCGATTCACAATCACCCACAGCTAATTACTGCACACAGAGAAATATGAACTCTTTATGGCAGAATAACTAACGCACTGGATGGCTAACCAATGCTAATAAGACAAACTGCTTGCTTTACCTTTATCGCCGTCGTTTGATATCTTGCGTAGGTCGATGAAGTGGGTTCCTATGGCAACGTCGTTGACCTTATCAGAGTCTCTTATCTGGACTTTTAGCCTCTTGCAGAGCGGAGGGAAGAGCTCGGTGAAGACGACCTGCTCGTTCCAGATCGGTTCATAGCTGCTCTTCTGGACTGAAGTCTTTCCCTGGAGACACATGACGGAACAAAACTGAAGTCGCAGACGTGGAAAATACAAATATGGTCCTCACGGTGGCAGAGATAACTGCTTCAAGTCTGTGTTCATATGTTTTCAGGTTTATAAACTGAAAGAGTTTCTGTTCTCTGTAGTTGTTTCTTACGCTCAAAACTGGCTCAGAGGAGATTCTTTTATTTTAAAGCATGTTCAGTGTAATAGATGAAACAAACTCAAGCAGATATCTGTCAAAGTCGTTCTACTACTAAATGTCCTCTGTGTGTAGCAGCTAAACCCTTATCCGCTGAAGAGGGAGTTTCAGACAGTAAAGAGAGAGAGAATAAGGGCTGAGTGCTGGTTCCAATAAAATCCCTTTTATGGAACAATCTCTTCACAGCCACTATGAATGATGACACCACAGGAGTACTGATGTCTGCAGGTCAAACCCTCTTTAATGCTGATGTGGGTCAGTGTCGTACAGACGCTAATAAACGTCAACCTTTTGTTGAACACGTGGCCACTATCCATCTACAGCCGTATATGTTGAACAAGTTGTCTCCAATCAGTGAATCATTAACGGGGATTTAATGATGCTGAAGCAATTAAAGCAGCTTTTAAACAAGACCTACCAACTTCATCCCCTCCTCCTTCACCTCTCGTTATCCTTCTGTTTTATTTCCCTTTAATATTAGTGGGTATTTATAGATGGTAGAAATGCTTTGTGAGAATGGCTTGATGCTGATTTACATTCTTAAAAACTTTACAACAAGCTTTTCTAAAACTTTGGCTGCTCAGTGGTGCTAAAATATTTAGCACAGGGATAAAATCTTAATGGCTGTCTAAACAAACGGTGCCTGGTGCTCCTCTATAGATATAGTTTGTCTTACTTTCACTATTTGAGCCCCTTTAGACCTCCTACAGATATCCACACTTGTACACAATGTCAGGAACGGTTCCTGGTGGAGGATTGCCAACTGAAGAAAGAGCAGCAGGGAGCAGGATGTGCAGGAAGCTACCTTCTGCCCAGCAAACTGCACTTGAACGTAGGGGTCCACCAGGTCTCTGTTCTCTCCTATAAAGGCCTTTTTCACATTAGCCATGATGCTGGTGTTCATTTTGGGAAGCCCCTCGGCGCGGTAGATCTTCACATAAAACCTGGCCCACTGCCGCTCTGCTGGGATTCCCTCTGGGAGCAGCAGGTTTCTGGAAGACACACAGCAGAACAGTAAACAGAAAGAAGTTAGTGAGTGCATCTGAGAAAAGCAGAATGTAAGAATGTTTGTACACATGTTGCAGTACTCACCCTTCTATGTCGTCCTCATCCGTCTCGTTGGCCTTGTGCGGGGTCTTGATGTTGTCGCCCTTCCCAACCACGGCGATGTCACACTTGATGTACCCTTTGCACCCCGCTGTGATGTCATCAGGGTCAGACAGGATGGCCCACTTGTGGTAGAACTGATGTTCTGGGATCAAACAGGCAGTCGGTCAACCAACACGGCAAACTGAAGAGAAGCTGTATGGTCATGTTTACACAGAGAGTGGTTCTGGTGTAAAATGTTCTTTATTTTAAAATATGAAACTGCACACAGGAGCAGTTTTTATTGTTTTCTCATTGGAGCTACAGCTTGTAGTTTACCAGGCTGAGAGTAAACAGTCCCGACGTCCATCTTGAAGGTTCCCACCAAGGTCCCGCTCCGGAGAAGGTTTTTAGAATGAATAACCTAATTAGACAGAAATTAAAATTAGATAGATAGATAGATAGATAGATGATAATGTCTTCTAGATTTTACATGAGGAAGTTCTGTTCTTAGATCATTAAATGTTCTAATTAATGCAATAACCAGCAACATCTTTAAAAGTCTTTTTACACTTTTCCTCATAAAGTGTCGGCTGTATTAATATCTCATCAGTGCCATTAAGTATTAAGGAGTAATCTGGGTTTTAATGTAAGGCTGGTGTTTTAACAGCCTGTGTAGTAGAACTCCACACAACACGAGGAGGGCGTCGGTTTGTGCAGCCGCCCTGCAGCGTGAACACTTTGTGCTCCGCATTACTCACCGACAGTTTGATGATCTTGTCGAACATGACATCAGGAGGGACGTGGAAGTCAAACACGAAATACTGCAGAGAGAAGAGAAGAAGATTTTCCATTAAAGCGTGTTGACTTACGGTGAACACTTCCTCCTTGAAGATTCGCTCTGGGAGTAAAACGCACCGATTGTTTGGAGATAACTTTAAAGTCCAGAAAATATCAATATAGAGTTTAACGTCTGAGCTGCGGGACAGATAAGAAGTGGTGACCTTCACATTAGCTCTGCAGGAGATCAGCTGCCTTCATCTGGTCTTAAATTTAGAGAATAAAGTTTCACTGGGAGCCACAAAACAGAGCCACGGTTCTGTTGAAACATGTATTATTTTGGTAAAACACAGCTCCAGTGCTTCCAGCTTTAAATCCGCAGTTTCTGTGCTCTAGGTGTCAACGTAAAGCTACACTGCAGGTTGTGTGAACCTCGTCCTAAACGAGGCTACAGACTGAAGCGAGTGGGCTGAACAGAGACGTTCACGACGTCACTCTGGTTCTGTTTGTGTCTCTTGTATGATTTTGCTGTTTGAGTTTGTCATTTTGCATTTTCTTCCTAGTATTTACCCTTAGCTTTAAATCTCTCAACAACACACCTGTATTTGGTTTATGCTGGAGACAAAGCGAGGTTTTCTTTACCAAAGCTTCCTCCTACTCAATAATAAAGTCCTTTTCCTGGCATCGATGTATTTGTGTTTGTGAGACTGTCATTGCTGCAGTCTCAAGGTGGACCTGCTCAGCCGTGGTGAAGGCTGCTTATTTACATATAAAAACATCATGCAAACAAGGCAAAAAAACAAACAAAACAAAAACAACTTATTAGCAGCAAAAGCAGGATCCTTAACATCCCCGCTTTGACTTTGAATTTTTAAAAAAAAAAAGTTGAAAAAGTCTCTTCAAACAGATGCTAAGTGTCCATACGGTGTGATCTTAACACACAAGTACAATTCAGGCTATAACATAAATAAAACTTAAGACCTGGAAGAAAAAGTGGTGACATATATTATGGAGTAGTGAGAGTGCCAAATTACAAAAATAAATCAATAAAAGAATAAAAAATGAAAGTGGAAATAAAAAGAAAAAATATAACATTGATTAATTTATATTATTATTTTATTTTTAAAATTTATTTTTAAAATTTATTTTTAATCATTTTTATTTTTTAATTTTATTTCATTTTAAAAAAAATATTTTTAAAGTTATTTTTCTTAATTTTTTTGCTTTTAAAACATTTAATTTAAAGCTTTAAAAGCAAAAAAAGAGAAAAAGTCGTTTTAAATTAAATGTCACTTTAAAAGCAAAAAAAGCGAAAAATAATTTAAAAAATAACTTGAAAATAATTTTAAAAATAAAAAAAATGATAAAAGATAATTTAAATAAATAAATAAATAATAATAATTAACTTTTTTTTTTTTTTTTTTTTTTTTTTTTCCCTTTTTTTTTTTTTTTATTCTTTTGTCAGTTTATTTTTGTAATTTGGCACTCTCACTACTTCATAATATACTGTATTATGGTAAGTCTTATTTTTTATTTTTTTATTTTTTTAATCTTTCAAACCTGAAACAAATCAAAACATGTGAAATGTGATATTGAACAGCAACTCTCCTGATAATGGCACTCTTCCAGTATAACCAGTGACCCTCTACAGACCAGAGATGATTCAGTTTTCCCTCAGCAGCTGATTCCAGATGATCATTCCTGAGCAGTGTGACAGCAGCTGAGATGTGAGCAGAGAGCTGAAGGACTGTTATTCTGATCAATCCTGTCTCCACTCTGTCTGTCGACTGGGGCCTTTCAGCGAGACAGAAGAATCGATTACAGACAAACTGTCACTTCTGCTACCTGTGGGGCTCAACAAAGAGGCTGAGCGCTGCGTGAGCTGGTGCTGATTCTAACGGGTTCTCTGCTGTTCAGGAACACTCTCACCAAGAACGCTCTGGTTCAGACAACAACCATCTGCAGTGTTTTAAAGTCAGTGAAGAATTACTGAATGATATTATCACAGAGAAGCCCGGCAGCCTCTGGGTTCTACTTTGTCAGGGTTGACTGATGTCTTCTGCTTCCACCGGTCCTGCCTTTTCACTGCGACCCACAAACACGACAAAACGCTGCTTTAAAACCAAAACAATGAGCCCAAAGAAGGTAAAACGCTCTACAGAGCTGAGGAGAACTCTAATTGATGGATAATTAGTTGATAATTACGTGTGGATTCAAAACTATAACATAATCCTGTGATCCATGACGACGCTCAATAAGCTAAATGAACAATCAATAAGCAATCAATCTCTCTGAGGTTATGACAAGTTCAAATGAAATTATGTTCAACCAACAAACTACGCTGAGTTTGTGAAATTAGCCTTTACAGTTAAATGTATTTTTAATTACTTAATGATTGGTGCATAAACAGAAGTCTTCAAGTTGATTACTTGTAAAATGAAGCTGGACCAACTCATGTTTTTACATTATTTTAAATGGTTTCCTAAAAACCTGTCGGACAGCAAGGTTTAGGATTGTTAAGGGTCGGATTATTGAGTCACGACTGTCAGCTTAGGCAACCAAGCTGTAACACTACACAAGTTGAACAACGTTTTATGGACAAACAACATGAGGGATGAGGTGAAGCTGGCATTCAGAGGAAACAAAGCTGAAAAGGTCTCGCCTCGTTGTAGTACGGGCAGTTGGTCGACTCCTTCATAGACGTGTACTTCTTGTCGTCTCCGATCTCCACGCACACCACCGGGTCCATGTTGAGGCCGATGAGCTGTCGGGCCTCGATCACCGTGATGCTGATCTGATGGGAGACGTTAACACATCAGATCCTACCGGGAACCTTCAACAAGCTGACTTTCCTCCAACGCTGTCATCATAAATCATTCAACTTACTGCACGATAATTACCCCGAAGACAAGTCTAAGAAAAACTATCCCAACTAATGACTCCAAGTGTTGGGGGGCTTTTGTCTGACTGCACTATTTCAGCGTGAGATTGTCCTCTGACATCTCCCCGGGCTGAAGCAACGCAGCACTCGATGGACAAACTAGAAACAAGCTGAAGGTTTCTGCATCCAAGCAGCATCCCTCTGGTTTAATTAGGCTTTGAATGATGAAGAGGAACAGAGGGAAGCAAAGAGGGAGCGCAGCCCCGCGATTACAACAAGGTTTCACTCTGGTGTGCACAAGTGTTCATGTTTGAAATTAAATAGACCATGAAAGTAGGCCAAGGGCTAGCGCTGGAGCTACGCTGTGCTGTGTTCTCATTGATTTATCGTGAATGCAGTGAGAGCAGGCAAACAGCCACGACGGCAGTGAAAACCAGGATGCATGTCTGCACTTTGATGTCTGCAAAAAATTAAACAAAGTGTGAAATTAGTGAGCAGCATGTGATCGCCTGTGGACAGAAAAGAGCTAGCTGTGCTAAGCTAACGGACCTTTTGCTAACAGAGGGAACAGGCAGAGGTGTTAATGTTGTCGTGTAACTGTGGGCAAGAACATGGAAACGAATACTGCACAAAATGTCATGAAGTGTATGGTTGGAGTCAGAAGATGATTAATTCAGCTTCGTATAAAGACAGAAGGAAAGGGGAATATGTGGCTTGTCTCCTTTTTAAAGACGATTATGGGATGTATTTCTTTGATAGCAACAGTTTTTCCCACCGTACGGCATTTTCTTCTTTCATTTTCTGTATAAATTAAATAAACAAGATGCAGCATGCTAATTAGTGAGTCTGAAGCTCACAACTAGGAGGACTTTAGAACTTTAGAAGGCTAGCCGTTTCCACCTCCCACCAGAGTTTATGCTAAGCTAAGCTAATCACCTCCAGCTCCCCTTCTTTAAAGCTTTAAAGTCCTCCTAATTATGAGTCCAAAGTTGAAAATTAGGAGGACTTTAGAACTTTAAAGAAGGCTAGCCGTTTTCACCTCCTACCAGTGTTTATGCTAAGCTAAGCTAATCATACACACCTGGTAATCCACCGGTCGTCCAGAGCTCGGCTCCATCTTGATATCTGGCTTTGACCTAAAGAAACGTGACACAATCAGTGATTTTCCTGCAGTGGATTAGCAAACAGAGCAATGAAATGGGAAAAAATGTCAAATTTTTCTGACTCCAGCTTCTTAAATGTGAATATTTTTCTAGTTTCTTTCCTTTTCTGTATCAGAAAACTGAATATCTTTGTGTTGTGAACGAAATAAGACATCATAAGACGTCATCTTGGGCTGTTTGAAACATTTTTCACCATTTTCTGACATTTTATCAACCAAACAACTACGACAAAATAATCAACAGATAATTTAACAACGAGAACAATCGTTCGTTTGAGGCCTGGTGGGTCTCCTGGGCTCCATCGGTGGACAACGGAGGAAGCATGTGTGCTTCAGCCTACTTCTGAGTTTGAATCTCAGATGAATACGAGATTTTTCAAGCTGTAAGTTTAAATGTAGAAGAACACAGTATGAGATTGTGCAGTCAGCTTCAGTTGATTAGAATCCTCCACTGAGATCTCCTCGTTTGTTAACTGGGAAAACACCTTCAGATTACTGCAGACATTTTGCAGAATCCGGGCAGCTTGAATTCAAAACACAGGCCGTACGTCTTTGTTACTCGTAGGCCCGCCTCCACAGAAGCTGGGTCAAACCTATTCAGCAGCAGCGACCTGAAGAAACCGCCTTTGAAGGAACTGCTTGCAAAGGACTCTGGGCCCTTCAGGGTTTTCCCTTTTCAAGTAATTGGAACCAACACAGTCTTTTTTCTCTGGTCACGAAACCAGAAGTAATCGCATCGCATTAGACAGCATTTTATGACGGACTTTCTGGTTCCTCTCCGGGTGTGTTTGGGTTCTGTCTCTGCTGCGTGTGCATGTGTTATCTGTATATAACCTCTTGTTGGACACGTTGGTGGTGACGGCGGTGACCGAGGCCAAAGAGATGGTGTCTGGGTCCAGCGTGCCGGCGAGACGCATCGCTTTCCTGTCCAGGTCCTCCATGTCCAGGACTGCCGGCTCATCTGCTCAAACATCAAGCACAACACCGATTAGAGAGGAACATCTTCAGGCCTCTGGTGTTTTTAGTTTAAAAATTCCACCACTTTTAAACCCACACGTGAATAAATAATTCAGCAGCTTCTAATCTGAATCGCACTTTTGTCCAAGATTCAAACAAAAATGAACAAAGTCATGAACGAGGCCCTGCGCCGTGTGATGCTTTACCTCCTTTCTTGTGGTCGTCTTTAGAGCTCTTGATCTTGCCGAGCTTCATGGCTGAGAAGACCCCCTTCCCTGCTCTGGTGACGAAACAGTGAGAATGAGAGGAGATAAGAGGGAGGTGATATCAGGAAGGTGACCAGTTTCACACTTGTCTTGTAAAGTTTGCTCTCCATCAGGAGGCACGTTTAATAAGAAACTGGTTAACATTAAACGCTGAACTTGGCTTTGTGTGCATTCCTAAAGTGCAACTCAACACCATCCATATATCGTGGACATCTCTGTGCCTCGGCTGGACATTTAATTCCAGTTGATTTAATCCCCCCCCCCCATCACCACCAACCAATTCTCCAGACCCTCAATCACAAAACAAGAGTATCCGATGTCTCCACATTGATATTATCTGGATCACGTATCACCGCGGCAACAAAGGGCTCGTGATGTCATCAGCGGGTCGACAAATGAGGGGCCTTAATAATTAAAAATGAGTGTGACCGTCCAATTTGCTGCGGATATGGATACATGTCAGGAAATTAATGAATAGGAGGGTTTTCCTTTTGTTTCCTCGAGCATTCAGAGTCGAGTGTATCAGAGTTCACGTCTGCTCTGATCTCGTCTCCATTCTTCTGAAGCAACCTTCAACCCCGACTCATGGAATATGGAAAACTCCGTGACGGCATCTCGGCTGACAGGTTCACGGCTAAGTGACACTGCGTTTTGAGATTAACAATCTAGACTGAATGGGAGGAATAAAGACTCACAAAATGTTGGGAAACATCTCTTCAAATATACTCAGAAACTTCCTCCCATCATGTAACAGCAAATAAAGGACGTTTGGTTTCTCAGCGTACATCTGGTCTAAAGAGCAAAGTCTGACCACTTTAATCCCACCTGGTAGGCTGAATTAACAGATCTGCATCCAAAACCATCATCTACTTACAAAAAAAATGACCAATCAATCAATTAGAATAAACAGACAATCATCAATTAAGTCAAGAAACGTCATGTCTGTGAGTGTTGGCTGGAGCTTGAGACCAACTGATTGACTGAAAAAACTATTTGATAATGAAAATGACTTTCATCCATAGCTGACCCCAAGTTCAGACGCTCCAGTAATCCAACCCATTTCTTTGTCTCTCTAGGATTTAACTATAAGCTGCCAGACGAACACACACACACACACACACACACACACACACACACTCATTCCAACACAATGTTTGTAAAGTGTTCTCCATACGTACCATATGAAAGACACCACAGAGAGGTCAGATCCCCTTAAATCCACCCCAAGCTCGGTCCTATTCTAAACTATATCTCCACGTGCTTCACCTGCCAGGTGCAGGTTGGAGCAGACCAGCCAGGCAGGTGTCAGCTGGACAGATGAATGGATGGTTCAGGGCAGAGAGGAGGGAAGGGAGGTGGAGAGACCAGGTTGGAGATACAAAGAGAGGAGGAGGAGGAGGAGGATGAGGGGAAGGATGGAGGGGTTGGACTCGGCACCAATAAAGACGACCTGTGTTGTACTTTTGTGTTTTCGCTTTATTCTAACTGCAAGTAATTTGGTTTGTAAAGGCTCCAAGAAATGTTTACAGGGAAATTACTGCCATCAGTACTGGAGCTCCACATGTAGCCGGAGCATAAAAAACCCCAAAACTATAGATTCCTGGTCAGCTTATTAAAATAAAACAAATCTTACTAAGTGTGGGAATAAGCAAAAACAAGTTTATTGTTTCTGAAGTAGGTAAAACTGCCACCAGAAGAAAACCAAACAGGTCTAACCAGACAGACAAGACCTTTAAAAACATGCTAAATGTCCTGCATGATTTACAATATAGAGATATTTAAAAGTCATACTCCAACACTTGACTCCTAAATAATTAATGAACCCTAAAACGAACGCTGTGCCTTGAAGGAAGCACATTATTTATCACTGAATGCACAACAGGACACACACAACACGGCGTTATGAGTCACGGCACACAGCACCACTGAGTCCAAACAAACGCTGGACTTGCCATGAAGCTGAACAATCCAGAACATAAACCCGGATCAGCAACCATCTGCGACTCTCCCTTCATCACAGAAACTGACTTCTACTCTATTAAAATCATGTTCTGTTTCCTTGTGCTGTTCCTAAATGATCCAAACAACTGATATTTTGTGATCTAACACCTCCATCGTTGAGGTCTTTTTAGGGCCAGAGACCTGAAACTACCTGCTGAAGGTCAGGGTTTGGGCTTTACTGCAGTGTAGGAGGGACAGGTAGGACATCAGTGGGGAAAGAGAAAGACTGGTTGAAATGCAAACATCTAACAAATGCCACGCTACTTCCTGGGAGTCAACATTTGCATGGATGTATATGTCAGGAAAACACACAGTACACAACAGAAGTGAGTGTGTGATATCGCCTCAATGTCAAATGATACAGAACTGTAATTAGATTACTATTAAGTTGAAAAGTTGGATAATTCATCTGAAAAAAATGAAAAAATGAAGGTATAGATTTATATAAAATACAAAGCCAGCAGTACAAACAGAATGCAGTACACCTGTTGTTGTTAGGGTTCAAATGTTGTCTTCTTCAATGCTTTATGCACTTTTCATACATTATGGCAACACAAAGTGCTTTACAGCATTTATGTTGATTTCTGAAGAAGGACGCGACCGTCCTCGGCATGCAGGACGTCACATTTGCTGAGAGATGCCCCGTCATATATTCTTTCAGCTGCTCTTTACTGAAGGCGTTGTGTTTTTCTACCTTTCTTTTTATAAAACACCGTTCTATTGGATTGAAGTCAGGCAACATACATGCAGAAAAATTCCTCTTCTGGTTGATTAATGGTATCAACTGGACCTGCTTGAGTTCCTTGAAGAACATGAACACCTGAGTTTGGGTTTCAAGGACAAAAGACATTCATTTGAAGACAACAATGTCCAGATGTTGGCCTGCAAGGAGGACAGATGGTTTGAGAGAGGGGTGAAAGAAGCCATCTATGTCCACCTGGAAAGACCATCCCTCTGCAGAGGTGGAGGTCTGAGGCATCACCTCTCACCTGTTCAGTCCTAAGATCTCTCCCCAGGAAGATGAACCCACATCCACACCTAGCCACAGAGACCCTAATGAACCCCACTGTGTCAGGGGGAGCACTAACGACTCACATAACGAGGGGGAGGAGCAACAAACCACCAACTGAAACCCAAACTCAGGTGTTAATGTCTCCTTCAGGATATCAGTATGTGGAGCTCCCCACTAGTCAGTCAGAGCTGATGGAGCCTCTTGGATGAAGGTGGAACGTCTTCAAGGAACTCAAGCAGTTGTTATGATTAGTGTACCAGAAGAACCAGGACCTGGAGGACTGAGAACCTTCACAGACATCCTCCTCTTCTGTTAAACTTCTGCAGACTGAGAGTCGTCTAGTCTGTCAGCATTTTGGTTTGTCCACAGGTGTTCACGGTGCGTCTATAAATGTCTTCTGCCCAACACCTTCTGCACAGATACAATCCAGTATCGGCCCGTTGTTACCTCTGGGCTTCACTGTCGGGACCATGCCTTCACAGTGGGAGTCCTGACCATGTTCATGCCAGTTACACTAGACTAGAAATGCCAATCACGGGTTGTTTTAGGGGTTTCTACCTTGTGATCACGTGTTTCCACTTTTGTTCTTGAGTTTTTCACTTTCCAGTACGGTTTTACCAAAGAATTTAGTTCTGATTGTTTGGGATTATTTGACATTTAAGTGATATTGCAGAACATCTGTTGTAGTATACTGTACGTTGGTCAGGTTGTTGAACACACCAAAGGACCGATGCTAGCATTTTATTGGTGAGGACACTCTGCCATATAAAGAGAGGAGAGTCATTGGGAAAAAACAGGAACAAAGCCATCAAACATTTTACTTACTTGTCTTTGGTTCTCTTCATTCTGTTTTCCTTCCCTTTGCTGAGCCAAGCAGAAGTAAACAAACAAACATCAGAGACAAAAGCTTTCAGTAGGAGTCTGAGTTCACAATGAGATGAACCTCGAAAGGTTTTCACGCTTTTTGACAAAAACAAGCCGTCCCTCAGTCCTGATTTAATGATGAAACGTAACCTTGAAAGACTTCAGTTGGAGGCAAAGAAAGTTCACAGCTGGGCTTTCCAATTAGATTAATAGAAATATGCAAATGTAGAGTCTCCAAGCAAAGCTCACAAAATGTCAAACTTTATAAGAAAACAGAGAGTTGTTGAGAAGCTGAAGATGACGGCTTTTATTGTCTCGCTCTTTGATCTGAAGTGCAGACCGTGATTACACCGGCGACAGCACACGCCAACCAAACACGCGAATCAACACCTTGAAAGTGATTCAGGATTTGTAGAAACACCGAGCTCACTAATGCATGAGAAGCACAGCTGTTGCATGTTTAAAAAGAAGCAGAGAAACATATGTACGCGCAGGCTTGAAGGGAGAGCCGTGCTGTACGTCTGGCGGTTATTGTGTGCAAATCAATAATACATGAAAGCATGAATAAATTGTCTCGTTACAGATGTAAATTGCGGCAAAGATGAATGATCTAAGTGATGCAGAATTATTGGCTGACAGCTTTATTTCCATCTTCTGTGTCTGTATATATTATCCTGGCGGTTAATGTGCATGTGCAGCGGTGGGAGAAGGAGCAGAGGGACGAGAGCTGCAATTAACTCAGAGCGCCGGCTTTGAACTCCGTATCGCTGTTGTATCACTGCTGTGACTGATGTGCTGCAAATATTGTCCCCTTTTATCTGCTGCACTGACAGCATGAGAAACCCCTTCAAGTTCTGAACTCTCCACATAACAGACACGCTACAGGCTGATCGCACTGCAGCTGTATGTTTCAGCCATGACAGGCCGGCTTTGATGCATGTTTATCTGCTTTGTGCTAATCAGCTCTCACCTTATCTTCCTTTTAAATGATAAAGGTGGATCTACTGCTATTCATGAGTGACAAAAAAAACGTCATTACTCCCATAGAAACGTATGATATTCATTTCTATGCAGACGACACAATCTTGTACGTATGTGATTTTTCTTAAATTTGATCCATGTCTCGATGTAGTCTGTCTTCTGCAGACATTTTTTACATAACCTCTGACTGCTACAAAGCAAACTTGTCATGGTTTTGAGTTTCTGGCATCAGCTTGTGCTTTTATTCATCATTACTTCCTGTTTTATTTTGTATGTCAGTTGCATCATGTGTACTTCCTACATTACTAAAACCACTGAGCAGACAAACTGTATGCAGAAAATGAATTACTGTATTGGTATATTTAATCAATGAAATTAATTTCATTTAGACTAGACTAAAAACTAAACTGATTTATCCTTCATTATTGGACAGCGTCAAACCCATTGTTGTATTTCTTGAGCATCATTTTTAAATGAAGTTTAAAGTTTAGAAGCTCTAAAGGGCAGCTGTCATGTTCGGACGATGCAGCTGCAACTGAGAAGTAAAATAAATATATGAACTCACACGATTGGCAGTTTTCTTCCAGAATTCCTCTTTTGCATCATCAGATGTTTAGATCCTTCATAGCTCTCTGCTGTGACAACCTGTTTCTATTTTGTGAGATCTATTTTGTGCAGAAGAAGAGTCACATGACATCCTCTTTTATTGGAGTAAACAGAATCAGCTGTGTAAACAAACACAGCTGATAACCGCCATCATTAAACCTGTTACCTCTGGTTAGAGTTTGGGTTTGGTTGAAGCAGCTAACTCAAAGAAATCCTGGTTATGTCAAACTTTGTAGTGCAGCCATCTGATTGTCTTTGTGTCAAGATTTTCAGCCATTTCTGTTCCCAGTTTGTCTTCCTGTCATTAGTTTCATTGTGTGTGACTGTTTTCTTTGTACCTCACCCTGTTCTCCATGTGGACAAGTTCCACCAGTGCTCTCCTGAGCGATCGCTGTGTTTCATTCTTTGTCCCTGTAAGTGTTTAATTTTCTACTACTTCTACTTTCTAATGCCAGCAGATGATTTCTGGAGCTGCTCAGTGATTTCTGTGTGTCTGATCTCCATCGTTTCATCTACAGGTGTGTTCAGGTGTTTCTTGATCTGGATGTAAACCAGATCACCTGATTCAGCAAAATCAGAACACTCCTGTTGTACAGTTGTTTGCAGGTTTTCAGCTTTTTCTGTGGGTTTGAAAGGCAGAAAATCCAGAAAACTGCACCATTCATCAAAACCCAGAGCTGAAAAAAACGGACGAATCGCCAGATTTATCCAAATCCTTGAACTAATTGTGTGTGACTTTGCTTTTTGGGGAAAACTAACCGAGCTTAAAACTGTGAAACATTTTTAAAATCACTTCATCAGTGCGACACTTGATGTTTTAGTGAAAAATGAGGCCACAGTGAGCAAAAACCATCCAGGAAGTGTTTGGGCTTCAGAGGGTTAAATCAGGTTTTCCCTGTCGCTGGCTTTGTGCTGACCAAGCTCGGTGATTACGGCAGCTCTCTGAGGCCGCTGATACGACATTTTAATTAACATATACTTAAATTACTGCTGGGATCGGCGACGTATTAAACTCTCCTACACAGTTTACTAGATTAATTACTGCTTTGTATGCACCGCAGAGAATTCATCTCCTGTCACTTGTTGTTTGACACGAAGGATGCTCTAACTAACTGGATGGTATGTTAGATTTATTTATACGGCTATCTTGCGCTAATACCTTTGATTTAACTCGTGCTAATGGTGTCTGATTTCTGAATTGGCTGGTTTTTATTAAACACTTAAACACTTAGGTAGAATTACACTTGTTTGCTTTGTGTGTCTTCAGAGCAAAATAATGGAATAAAACAGAGATAGAAAAAAAATAAAATAGCCCAGCAGCAATTAATAATTCACTGACATATAGCCTCCTATACGTTCTGCTCTGGGGGCTCGGCTGAATGGGACTCAATGAGATACTCTACACACTCTGCTTCTCGCTCACACACATGGATTAGATGCACATATTTCCATGCCTCCAAGATCCCTTGAACCTGAGCCAGACGAAGATCGCCTCCACCTGATAACACGGCCGGGGAATGAAGACTAAAACAGAACTCTCTGTCCCGAAACCTTATTGAACACGCTGCGGCGGCTTTTTGTTTTTTTCTCTCAACAGCCGATTCGTTTCTTTGCCGGGATTTCTGTCTCTGCAGCTCAGAGCATCAACCGCTGTTTTCACCTTTAGGCAGATCTTGTCTTTTGCAGGCGAGAACATCGATGCTGTTTGTTGTCCCTGTGATGCTGCACCGCATCGCTGATTCATTTGCCTACAAGTTAATTCACTCATCAGTGCTCGATATTCTTTCCCTGTTTATAATTTCACCCAGTTAAGGGCTTATGCAAGTTTAATGCTCCTCTGAGTGCTCTTGGCCTACATACAGCAAACAAAACAGATTTAAGAAATAATGAGTCCAGATTTTAGGTGTGTTTGTGTGTTTATCTGCTGAGTAAACACACGTCAGCCATGTTTAACGGTGTGTGTGTGTGTGTGTGTGAGTGTGTGTGTGTGTGTGTGTGTGTGAGAGGGGAAACTGAGGAAGCAAGAAAAGAAGAGAACAGGAGGCGTAGTGAGGAAACTAAAGCGGAACAAAGAGGTACGAGAATGTACATTACGCAACAACAGTCGCTGCTTTTTAAATTTTTAATAATCACTCCAAATAGAACTCTTGCATTTTTTACTCTGTTATTGCATCAACTGGGCTGGAAAAAATAAAACAACAACCTCCGGACGACACGCTTTGAACCGAGATGTTCCTCGTTTCTCGACATTTCAGGGATTCCAAAGACTCCTAAAGATAATCATTTGTGGTGAGAAGATCAGCTCCTGCGTGTCGTCGTATTAAACTCCTATCTGGGACAAACAGGTGAAGCAGAAACTAGGCTTTACCCCAAGAGGCTCGTCTTCATGTCACCGTCGTCTGCTCCCCCATCCAGGCTCGCGGCGCTGAGCAACACAAAGGGTTACGTATATTCAGAGGGTTCGCATTTACATGGCGGCAGCATCACGCAGGAACCACCGCAAATCACAGCAAAACACGACAGCAGAGCAGACGAACACAAAGCAGTCCCCGGAGAGGATACGAGAAGAAACGGGGAATGTCAAAGGATCAGAAGACAGCCGCCTCTATCGAGCGTCTGCCTCAGCACAAGGAAACAAGCAGGAAACACCCGAAGAAAAGGAAATACACATCCTTCACATAATCTAAAATCTGTATACAGGACCGACAGATAACATTTTGATTTGATTCTACAGTATTAAAGCTTTGATTTTCCATCTTTTCATAGCAGTCATCACTAATCCTTCACCAGAGCGAGACTGTGTGAAGCCTCATCTGTAGCTGGAGCGTGTCAGCAATGTTCTGATTCACTGATCTGGAGGTTTCTGCTGACAGGCGCTGAAAGTTGACAACCTGTGAGTGTGTACAGTAGCTGTGTATTCTGACGTGAGCGTCATAAGGCTGCTCCTGGTGCAGACTGGACATCGGTAGTAGCCTTACGTCAGCTCATCCGTTTGAAATTCAATCTTGTTTAAAATGACTGTGATTCAGGTTTAAAGCTCTTCTTGGAATCAGCTGTTTGCTGAGCGAATGGGTGGTCCGTTTACCTGCAGATACAGGTACGAAGTAGTAAAATCAGAGGAAAAAGTGTTCATCTAAACACCTGTAAATAATGTCTACATCAAAAATCAGCTTTTATAAAAAGGTCAGTCTTGCTTTTACAGTGTTTGACTGTAAAATTACACTATTTAAATAAAAAACCTGTCGTTAAATATCATTATTTGACAGATGTTTGATATTAACGTAGATGAAGAATTTTAAAAAATGGTAAATATTTTTTTAAACTGTCATTTTATGCTGTTTTCCTGTTTTGTTATGTTGTAGATAACACGCAGTAGAAACACAGAATAAAGTAAAAATAAATCAAAAACAGTCCAAAACTGGAACGTCCACGTCAAACGTCTAGATTTCTACGAACAGTAGTTTGTTTGCTTGACCATAAAACTTCACTGGTTTACTGTATTTAAATCACCTACAAACATCATTATTTTAAAGATATTTGTTATTATTTTCAGCCTTTTAAATGTATTATTATATTTTTATTTTCACAGTTTTCTAATGTGACACTATTTAACTGTTTTTAAATATTTTTCTGTCATCCTCGCTGCCTAATTTTCTTTTTTTGGGTCTTTTTTCTTTCTATTCTGTGCAGAACTCCAGTTATATCTTTAACTAGATGTAATTTAAATTCAACTATTCAAATATCGGCAACTGAAAAAGCATCACCTGGAACAACCGTTTTTATTCTTCTTATATAAGAGTCCTCGTGGTGTATTTTTACATTTCAGTCATACCTGCCTGAGTGAACGTGAATAATAAAGCCGATGTTGTTATGTTAGGGTCTGCATGACGTGGTAATCGTGCACACGCTGGCCAGTAGTGAGCCTGCATGAAGCACACAGATACGACCCACTGCGTATGTATGCAGGAGTGGAGCAGGTGAACTCCTGCAGACCAGAACACTAGTATGATAACAACCATGTGCCTGTGGTGGTCTGCAGAGCATAACGAGGGCTTTAAAGTAAGTAACCCGTAGAACTGAGCGTCTATCTGGCCTGCAGTGGTCACACACAGCAAAAACAAACAAAACACACACACAGAAAGAGAAATCAATACGTGTAGTGTAGCGAGGTCTCATCTGGTCGTCACTATGAAACGTGTCCGGCTCACTCAAACAAAACAGCTTGATTGTACTTTTGTTTTCACTTATCAGACTTATCAGAGAACTTCTAAAATGCACTACGAGGGCGTTTCTGTTTGTGTCTCTGAGCCTCTACATGGATCATCAGGTTCTGAGAATTCAAACACGTTTCATGCATTTTCAGCACAACTTTAGCCAAAAGTGTGGATCCAACAAGAGCACGTTCTGGTTTGTAAAGCGAGTGAAAAATCTGAAAAGCAACCTGAGGGCATCGTGTTCTGCTGACGTGTGGAACTAATGTTGGCGTGAAGCTGCCTCTGGTCAAATCTGACTGCAACGGTTTCACTTCAGACGACAAATTTGGCAGCTGACGGCGAGAAACGAGAAGCCTCCGTCTGAAATCAATGATCCCTGGCTTCAGAAAGTTTCCACTGTAATGGCTCAGATATGGGATGTTTATAGGAGAGCCTTTACCAGCGTCTGTTTCACTTTCATTCTGCAAAAATCCCAGAGAAACCATTGATTAAAGGACGTCCTCAGCATGTTCATCTTCTCCGTCAGTTACAGACTCACACTCTGGTCAGCAGTCAGAAATATTTTCTTTGGCAGTGAACGTTTGTCAGTCTGTGTTTTGGAGCTGATCATCTCTAGTCTTTGGCTGTTTTGCAGTTTTTATTTACAACTCTGGTTTATTTCTGCAGAAGGGATGAATTTCTTTCCTCCGTGGCAGCAGAACACATTACATAAGCCGTCAGGTTAAACTGTGAGGGCTCGGTTACTGTGGGAGTCTCACTATTAATGGCTCAGAAAACAGCTGTTAGACCAGCAACACACTGGCCAGCCCATAATTTAACACCTGACTGCTGTCGCTGCTGCCTCCCTCCATTCAGACAGAATATCTAATGTTGTCGAGTGTAATTCCCAGAAACAAATACCTTCGATCCTCGGCCCGGTATGGAGTCGTAAATTAGCCGTCATTATCGTTGCTAGCTGCACATGTCATACACAAGGCTTGAGGTGCTTAGCAACAGTAACTAAGAGACCGTCAATTACATCATGTCAGTGATGAGAACTGTACAAGCTGACTGATGGCAGTAAGTCAGGCATCTGTACACCTCACAGCCAGCAGCAGGCAAAGAGACTGAAACTGAAACTGGGTTTTTAGTCTTGTGTGTCCTTTGAGGCCAAAAAGAGACGGTTTGCCGCCATGTTTACGTCTGTGCTGGTCTATGGAGACTATAGATGAACGCCCCCGCTCAAAGCCTGAGTGTTTTAGATTCAGTTTATCACGGCGCTTTAAGGTTTATCACCAGTTTTAAGTCCTTTAGTCATCGTTGTTTGTTGGACGGTCAGGTTGGACCACACGACGGAAAACACCCTGGCATGTTTTAATCTATAAATGTGTTTTAGGCTTATTTACAGGTTTTTATTTGTGTGAAACAAAACAAACCAGAACAAGCTTTTAAATCTGCTGCCCCTCCACCTTTGCAAAAACCCTCTTCAAACTCTTCTAAAGTGTAAAGTATAGATGACTTGGAGGCAGAAACATCAGCCTGTAGATGTTCTGACAGATGATTATTCTGCTGGTTATGTCTCTGATCTCTGCTGATGTGTTGATTTCTGATCTCGTATCGTGATGTCTGTGTGGATGCTGTCTGTGTCAGGACACTCCTGAAAAATAGATGTTTAATCTCATTGAGCCTTTTCCTGGTTAAATAAAATAGTTGTTGGAACATTGCAGCTGCAGTGAAGCTAACATGAGAATGAGGGAGATGCTGATCAGGTTCTGGTCTGGACCCGCCCAAACACACTGTAGGAAAAGTCCAATCAGTCGATATAAAAAATACCAACAAAGTAACACAAAGACAACAAACCCTGTGTTAAGGATTCTAGATCTGTGTGTTCTCTGATGTGTCTGTTGTTGTGGACGTTCCCTCAGAGCTGCTGTGAGCAGACCCACTGACATAAAGAGCTGTGAGACCAAAGGCCTCCCATCACCTGAAGCACCGGCCACGCCGGCGCCGCCTCTGAAGACGCTGCAATCTGCCCTGATGAAGAAATGAATCACGCACTTGGCACTAAATCATAGTAAACAGTGTAAATCAACACCGCTGTGAGTAAATGATCGTTTACGGCGCTGCACAGACTGGCACAGGCTGATTGGATGCTAATGGGTCATTGCATTTTTCAATTGTGTGAATAAACAGCCATTTGCTTCTGTGAGGCGACGCAGATCAGTTTATAAAACGCCTCGACAGCAAAGACATGTTCAGCCATATTGCACTGGCGTTACAGTCGGCTCCACTGTGCAACACTATTTAATCTCCCTCTTCCTTTATTTCCAGTATTTGACGCTTGCAGATCAAATGACAGCTGGAGCCTCAAATCTTTTATCTTCACGTCTATGCGCTCCTCTGCATGCAGCTTTCACTAGCTCTGCTTTACGGGCAGTAAAACCCACGCAGAAGATGGTTTGTTAATCAGAAATAACGAAACCCCTGCAAAGCGGGCTGATTGTGGCGTCGCAGATAGCACAAAATGTTTTACCGGCGCGGCCATAAATCATCCTGCAGGCCCGGAGATGCTGTGGAGGAGGGAGGGGGAGGTGGGATGGGCAACTTTGGGTGCAATTCAGTCAGTTACGGGGGATGAAGAGAAACCGATATACCTTAATAAGCCACCTACGGTGCTTCGCAGTAAAGATATAATGGCGTTCGATCCCCACTGGAAGCTGTAATGACTACAAACACTGGTGTACGGAGCTGATGTGACCTTTAGGCTGATGTAACAGAAACAGTCAGCAGCGGCTGGAGCTCCATGGATCACGACATGAGCTGGTTCTCCTGCTCGTTTTCTGACCTCATTCGTGAATCAGGACAAAAAAAACAAACTGTAATATTCTCAGAACGCTGTAGAGTTCTGACATTATCATAGTGAAGACCAGGGACGGACAGACTCTCCACTACGATGCATTTGAATCATCAGTGAGGTGACGCTGGTGTGAAAGATCTGCATGAGAAAGGAGGTTAAACACACACCACCGCACACTCAGGTCGAAAACTCAGCAGCAGTCTTCAGGAGATATACCTCGAGGCTGAACTGCTCATGACGTTCTCCTCCTCGTCCTCCTTCTCCTCCCTGAAGGAATCAGAGTCATTCCAGGTTATCATCTCCTGCATGTTCACGCTTCATTAGCAGGACAATTAACGCTGGCTGCAGAGCGCCACAACTCAACACACAATCAAGAAAGTTTCACGCCAGAGGAAAACTCAGCAGCCTGCGATCCGGGATGGAAACGGGTCGGATGAGAAGTGGCATGTCTATTAAAGCCCTCCACAATCCCATCAGCCCGGCCGACACCAGCGTGAGGGAGATTAGATGGAGTCAGTCTGAAAGGCCTGACGTTATTGGTGTTTTCCCAGCAACTTATTGGCTTATTTTCCCCGAGACAAAAAGCCCCACGGCGCCGCTCACGAAGGCTGACTGACAGCTTGTTGCTGCCGCGGTAACAAGACGACGAAGGGAGTCGAATATATGTTGAAATATCAGGTACGACGCAGCGAATGGAGCCAAACTGGACTCATAGTCACTGAAATCATGGAACCGCAAAGATCGTAGGTCTGAAGCTCAGCCTTAAGGTCAGATGATGCCGTAAATGAGACGTGTGGAATCAGCCCGAGTGTGGCTTTGATACTCCACGCGGGTCCATTCCCAAACTGCAGGGGGCAGCGTGTCGCAAACGTACGTCTACCACAGTACTCTGACATTGTGTACATACAGTTCTGAGGGCATCCACGCTGTTTCCAAATGTAAACACAGGTCACGTATGTGATGTAAAGAACAGATTTAGTCCCAGGCAGTGATGTTTCTAAACCTTAAACCCGGTTATCGACGTCCACATGCAGACGCATCAACGGAGGATTCACAGAGCTTCACTTTGGTCGGAGGTTTTTGAAAGAATCGTTTTTAATGCCGTAAATCTGCGTTTTCATGTGAACGACAGGATGAATCGTAGAAAGACATCTTGTTTTTGTGAGATACCTGCTCCGTGTGGACGAGGCCTAAATCGTAGGAGGCGAGCTCCACCCATTCCTTTTCGTTCACGCCACGAACTGTTCGTAACACGGTTACCACGGTGATCCCTGTGTGATGAATCCTGCATTTTTCAACTTCTGCCACTAGGAGCTTCTGTTCGTCCGCCATGTTCTCCGTGTGTCTCCATCCGCATTGTTAGAAATTGTTTTTGGAGGTATGCGATGTGGAAATTTTCCACTTGAAAGGACCGCGCGAGGGGGCGTGGCGGCTAAAATGACGTTAATCAAGCATAAACCAGCTTTAGCGCGTCCACATCTGTGCATTTAACTGCATATAGACAAAGTTCCTAATATTGGCAACGACCTCGGCTGGACTCTTCATCATCTCCTCTTCTCGTTTCTCCATGTTTAGTGTCTCCTGAGAAGTTCTGTCCAGATCAATATAATCTTCCTGAACTTACTCTGCTGACAGACACAGATGAACCACGGAGCTGTTTCCTCTCCACGGCGCTCTTTACAGAGTCTGATTGACGGCTGGTTACTACCACTAATGACCTGAAGGGGGCAGAAAGTCAAACCTACGTGCAGGAGAATCGATAATCTGACGTACAGGATGATGAAACTTAGCTTTAGCTGGTTGGTGAAGATGAACTTCAGAACAACTTTCCTCCCAGTTTATTTCTCTACAGCAGCACTTTTCTTTTCTCCTTGTTGACCAAATCCAAGCCCTGGATCCGTTACGTAACACCCGTGGGTGCTCAGTAACTTAGATTAGTCAACTTTTTCTCGCTTTCCTCGGGCTGCTAATCTTGTCTTTTTTTTAAAATTTCATGCTGTAAGTCTGATTTAGACGTTCAGTACCAACAAACAAAAACACAAACATGTGCACAATAGCGTTTAGTCACACAAACATGCAGCTCTTCAGCCGCCCATTCAGCACAACGATGGGTTGAAGATAGTCTCAGAGGAAATCAATACCTCCCACGGATTATTTCATGTACTATTCAGCAAAAACACAACGATAAGAGCACAGAGGAGCAAACAGCAGCCTGGAGGGCAGAAGCTCTCATCAAGCTGGATCTACGTGACCCGGTTCAGACCTGGGATCACTTGACGGTTACTGTGAGCTAACGTACGCTGTACAAACAGAAACTTTGCCAACTATGACTTTTTCATTTTAGCTTCAGACTGTTGATGAAGCGACAGCGTTGGTCTCGTCCACACAGAACCAACGGACTCCACTGGACAAGAGTACGAGGTGTGTCAGAGCAGTTCCAGGACTGGATAAGATAGATTTCAAACCCAAACTACCAGTGTTCTCCTTCCCAGTAACCCTCCTGGAGTCTACCACCCTCCTCCAGCCTTCTCTTTACTCCTGGAAGGATTCTCCAGGATCCTCTCAGCTCCGTCCTCACAGCCATCTTCATGTCGTCCACGTCTTCTAAACGGGTCTCCTTGATGAGCCCTTGAGCTTGTGGAAGAGGAACCAACCCCACGGAGCCAGGTGGGGTGAGTAGGGAGGAGATGTTCTTCTCAGCCAGGAGCTGTGGGATGCTCAGGGCGCTGTGAGCAGGTTGTCATGGTGACGCAGCCTCCACTGGTCCTGACACAACTCTGCATCTTCTGGACGAAGCAAACGCTGCAGGACCTCTGTAGACGAGCTGGTTGATGGTCTGAAGGGGAACCTGGTAGTTTGGGTTTGAAACACTTCTTCTGTGACGCCAGTCCTGGAACTTTTCTGACACACCTGGTATAACTGAAGAAAGAAATTCTCTTTTACTTTCTGCAACACTGCCTCTTTTTAAATGTATTTATTTTTTGCCTTTATTTGACAGTGCAGTGGAGAGAGAGAGACAGGAACGTGGGGGAGGAGAATGGGGGAAGGACCTGCAGCAAAGGGCCATGAGCGGGATCTGAACCCACGGCCGCTACGTTGGGGACTGTAGCCCCTGTTCATGGGTCACCAGCTCAACCAGCTATAGCGGCGCCCCCAACACTGCCTCTTTAAAAGACAATTTCATCCAATTCAATCCATCCATCATCTATCCAAGGTGTAATCAGGGTGAAGGCAGGTTCACCTGGACAGGTAACCAGTCTATCACAGGGCTACACTTAGAGACAGACAACCAAGCACACTCACATTCACACCTACG
>NW_007578828.1:204760-205974 GCF_000690725.1 Stegastes partitus | reverse complement strand
TCCCGGGTGTCCTCACCGGGACGCCAACTGCCGACCTACTTGCTGTGAGGCGACCTGGTGAGGACACTCGACCACCTTGCAGCCCCTTTTGATAAATTTCCACTTTAAAATGTAAATTGCAGCATTTGTTGTGCACCAAAGTCAACACAGCAAGGCTGAGTTTGTGGTTGGAGAGCAAAGATGGTTCATATTTAGCTTCTGTTTGCATATTTAGATTGGCTGTATGAGCCAGATGTAGCGTCCCTCTCAGTCCCTACCCTCCGTCCCGTGCATTGAGCATAAATGTCGATAAACTCAGACAGACTGGAGTGTTGTGTGGAGCCATGTTATTTGTAGCGCTGGTCTTTTTCTGCAGCTGTTTCGTCGTCGTCCACACAGACTAAACAACAAGCAGGACCTGACACACTCATACATAATCTGTGACTTTACCATCTTAGTTAAATAACCTCCTGTAACGGTTGCCTCAGCTCCTGATCTCACTCAGACCAACACTTTCAGTCTGTCGGTTCAGTCTGGCTGCCTTCATGCTACACTCTCCTACTTCTCTTAATGAAAGCAGCCATAAAACGTTATTGTTTCAAATTATCTTTAATAGGAAAAGCCAAAAAACACATTCCAAACAGCATCTACTGTGCGACTGTGGTCTGTGAATGTTTCAGACAGATAATTCTCCAAAGATGTCAACACATTTCAGCAGCATGCAGCAATCCCCAGCAACTCCTCTTCCACTTTTATCAGTGCCCCCAAGGACACACTAAATGAATGAAAACTCACGCACCATTTATTCAGCCAGCGCACTGAATGAAAAGGTTTTTCTTTAACTTTTCTTTGACAAAGTTGGATGGCACTTGGAGGTTGCCAGAAAAAGAAATAGTTATCTAACTTTGATTTAATTTAAAAGTGAAGCTGAAGGCGGCAGAGGCTCTGAGACGACTTTACAGCGCGTTAAACACATTCAGCTCCTTTGCTCTGAATTTGCATTTAAAGAAAACACAGAAGTTTCAACGGCTGAAATATCTACATGAAGGTGTAATGTTCAGATTGAGAGATGAGCGTATCTGTAAAATCACATCAACGAATGAGAGGATTGTTTCTATAAACTTATGCTGATCTGACTTTTAATTCTTCTGATGTTCTTCAAATTGTGACAAATCTACCAGGTTGTCATCCATCCATCATCTCTACACCTTAATCCTCACCAGGGTCATGGGGGG
>NW_007578828.1:168562-203980 GCF_000690725.1 Stegastes partitus | reverse complement strand
ACATGGAATCATAGAACAAGGGCGATGCAAGCAACAGATTAACCGCCTGGCACACACACACACACACACACACACACACACACACACACACACACACGTGCATGCATGGAGAGAACCTGCAGGTGCTGCAGAAGATGACTGTCAGATGAGAGCGAATGAAAGCACACCTGGAAAACAGCGAACGCTCTCTCATTAAATTTACAAAGCAGATAATAAAAACACAACAAAGCTTCTTATCAGAGAGCAAATACAGACGGAGTAAAACAGTAAAATCTGATATCATTCATCTCTCTCAGTCCTTATCTGCTGTTTGTTTTTCCTCTGATGGATTCACCTTCTGCACAAAGCGAGGCCACATTTGTCAGCAGAACTTAATAATGAGGCAAATTTAGACTTCCAGAACCCGACTTCACTTTCAATCCCAGGTTTTCAAAAGCAGTATGTGCTCCCCTCCCCCCTCAGGCGCCGGCAGATGCTTTGCTCTGTGAAGGTGTACGTCTGCCAGACTCCCCGATGCATAACTCCAGGCCCAGCGTCAGCGGGCCCACATGACTGAAGGAAAAAAGCGTCTGTGAGGATATTAACGGGGTTGTGCAGAAAACTTTTTCTCTTTGAAGAATAAAGTTTTGCACCTCTGAGTAACATCAGTAAAAGACAGAACATACCAACCAGCCGCAGCAGAACCCAGTGTTTCCTTCAGCAGACTGATCAATATGTCCAGCAGCTACTTAGAAAAACAAATGGCCTGTCATTTCCTTTCAGCCATTGTAACGCACGTACACGCGCTGAATAATTGAACTGATCGAGGCCTATCATGTTCTGCTTACTTTTTAGCACTTCAAAAGGTGGCATTCATTATTGATCGAAGTTCTGCAAACAATTTACTTTCATCTGCTCCATAATTCAGAGCTCCATTCCCTTTCAATTTGTATTATTTTCCTTTGAGATCCTCGGGTTTCTTGAGCAAATCAAGGCGTAACCATGACGAAATATCTGGCTCAGGTGACCTGGGGGAGCAGGAGAGCGCAACTTTGAAATGTAAAATTTATTTCTCCGAGTCACGCCGGGTTGTTCTCAAGGTTGCTCTAATCCGCTCCAGCTGCAGTGAACTCAGCTGGAGGCCGGCGTGAAATGGAAATGTTACAGCTGGCAGGTGTGTGTGTGTGTGTGTGTGTGTGTGTGTGTGTGAGGAGGAGTTTCTGCAGGGCTCTGGTCCTTCTGGTGGACGAAGTGATAAACATGTATTGATCCACATGATGCGATCGATGCACCAGCGTTCCTCCCTCTTTCACACACGTGAGCATAACAGAGTTTCAGAACCACAAACTGCTGTCGGCGTCCATCAGCGGCCGGGCGTGGCGGCGTGGCGGCGTGGCAGCGTGGCGGCGTGCTGCAGCTGCTCTTAATGCTGCTGATTTTCAGGACGAAGCAAACATAAAGGATCAAACATGACTCAGGTTTCAGTTTGTAGCAGAAAAAGAGAAAAAGAGGCCATAAGTGGGTTTCTGCTTTGTGAGATATTAGATTTGCGTCAGTGCAGATGTCAACCTGTGCACTCCGGTGTCACCAGGGAAGGTTTTAAAGAAGCCATTAGGTTCAGTGGAGGAGGATAAGATTCTATATCAGTGTGGATAATTTCACGCCTCAGAACTGAAGGCAATGGGTTCAAGCGCCCAGGATCTGGAACGGTAACATCCGGCACCGCTATCAGCGTTTTCAAATCCAAATTAAAGACTCATCTTTTCTCCGTTGCTCTCAGTTCTTCCTGAAGCTGCTCGAGTCACTTTCAGGTGGTTTTTATCACCTCGCTGCTCCGTATCGATCGGTTTCCTGATTTCACTGTTTTGCTCTTGTACATGATTTCTAATCCAGCTGATGTTCTTCTACAGAGATCCTGTCCTATAGATGTACTCACATGTTAATACTGGAGGTTTATGTGATTCTGGTCGTGCATTTATACGCTCTATTACATGTTTGTGCTTCGTCCTCTCCGTCCTCCTCCAGGTTTGGTCTGGTTCCACCAATCTGCCCAGAGGGTAAATTCTCTTGTTTGTTGTTTGTTTGTCCTGTTCTGTCCCCTTTAACCTCAGACGGCGGACCTCCTTCAGCCCGGTTCTGCTGGAGGGAAGTCTTCACTTCGCTGTTGCCAGTACAATCCATTATAAGGAAATCTTTTGCTTTTCCATGAACAGGGTCTTAACTTTCATTGTTAAATGAGTTAGATAATTTGTTAAATTATCTAACTTTAGCAGTCAGTCTGACTTGAATTCTAAATATTTTTGTGGGGTTTTAACTTTATTATTTAAATTACTCAGATGAATCTACATATTAAAAAAACACTGCTGGGTCTTTAGTTCAATATTTGTTAAATTAAATGTAGATAAAATAGAGAGATACAGACAAACAAAAAGTATAATATACACACACACACACACACACACACACACACANCAATTAACCTCAGCATGTTTCTGGACTGTGGGAGGAAGCCGGAGAACCCGGAGAGAACCCACGCTGCACGGGGAGAACATGGAGACTCCACGCAGAACTTTCCCTGGAGTCCTACCTGGGACACGAGTCTTCCGGCTGTGAGGCGGCGGCGCTAACCACCGCGGCGCTGTGCAGCCCAGCAGGACATTAATCATGTTACTGGTGACGCTCGCTGTGCTCAGTGAACAGTTTGTAAAAATGCATCACAGCTTAAAGTATGTCGTCTATATTACCCACAATCCAACTGAACCAACAGCAGCTTGGTCTTAAGTTCATGTTTTAAACTGCTGTATTTATATTATTATTATTTTCCTAAGATGATAAATTTCCATCGACCACTTTCACAGCATGAACTGACTCTGGTCCAGATCCACCGAGGACCTTGAACCCCTCGTGTCCCTGGAGGTTCTCTCAGACCTGGTGACCTTCAGGTGAACTAGAGGGACCCAAACATTCTGGTGACACCTTTCCTGCCTTTTAAATCTCTCCCTAAACGATCTTCTGTCAGAAGGCCTCTATGAACGTGTGATGTTTCTGTTTCTGATCGTTCTAATGATCTTTGTTCTTTAATCTCTGGCTGATTTATGAGCTCTGTGTGTTTTTCCGTTCATTCTTAGTGACTTAATGAGTCTTTTCTAATTAACTTTCTGTTTGTGTTCATCACTTTTATAACTTATATGTGAAGTTTACGACCATAATATGTTAAATTCAGCTTCCTGTGTGTGTCTCTCTGCCAGATGTTACGGCAGCCGAGCAGCACCAGGCCTCGTAACCGTGGCGACGCTGCATCGGTGATGCTGAGAACACGTCATTGGTCACCTGTGTGAGCCTCAGTAGTGCTGGTACTAGTAACAGTCACAGAGGTACATGAATGACACAGAACCTCTGGTTTACAGATGGACACCTAAAGCAGATCAACTCTGTGTGTTCTGGTGTGATCGGGTTGTTCTGTGTGCCGACTCACTTTCTGAAGGTGGGTATGGATCCCTGCAGAGAGCGACCAGGCGACGTCCCCGAGCCGTGGCTCTGCCCCGACAGCAAACTGTCCGTTTCGAAGGCGAACATCCCGTCGCGGTCGTCAGGAACGTCCAGGAACTCGCCGTCGCTCCACATGCCCACCGTGCCGTCCATCGGCTGGTACCGGATCTCGATGGTGACGCTGGTCTGGACATGAACGGAAAGGTTGATGAAAGCTGGTTGAATAATTCACATCAGCTTCAGAGGCTTTGGAGGAGACGTATGAAAAGTGTTCATGAGTCAGATGATCCAGACCCGTCATCCTCCCCTCAGGTGCTTCCTTCTCTCCTCCGTCATCAGGTGCAGCGACGTCATGATGAACTCAGAACATGAAGTCTGATCACTGCCCTGGACTTTAATATAATTCATCTGTCTGATCAGAACGGGTCCGTCTGTGTTCTGATGAAGCTTGAGGAGCTCTGGTCTGGAGAACGTGACGAACACCTGATATCACAAAGTTCTAAACATGAATGAACTCTTATGATGCATTTGAAGCCACGACATTTCTGAGAAGATGAAGTTCTGCTGACGGTGCAGCTCTGAACCGTAGACATCCACCCGTCAGTCAGCAAAGAAAAACACATGAACTCTTTGATTTAAATGTGGATCCTGAAGCTTAGCGTAGAAAAGTCACCATCATGTGTTCACGACAGACTCTGGTTTACTGGGATTTACTGGTTTAAAACCAGAAACACTCGTTTTGACTGTTTTATAGACAGAATCTGGTAACTGTGATTTAAAAACTGTAATTCAGACACACACCTTTTATTGTTATTAGAGATGTTAGAAAGCTCTGCCTCCTGCAAAGTCACATCATTTATCAGAGCCAGAACCTGGAGAGGACGTGAGGGAGCGCTTAGATTTCCATGCTTAGGATCGGTCCCTGAACACATCATCTGTCAGGAAATAAGCTTAAAGTTGTGATATTGCATCAAAATCATTTTATTCTACGTGTTTATTTGGTAACTTTAACCCCAAAATTAGCAAAAAACAAACAAAAAATTCTGTCGCTTTTCTGACTGAACGGCAGCGAGATGAAAAAAAGACGTCATCGATAAAACAAAATAACACCTACAGTCAGGTGTGTTCACAGGCTGCCATTAGAGAAGGAAAAAAACAGCTGGAATAAGTTGAAACTGACCAAAGTAATAATCAATAAAATTTTAATGAACATCATGACGTTGGTTTGAATCGTGGTTCAAGAGAAATAATAAAAACCAGCATGTTGGGACCCGTGAACTAACATCTACCTGAACAGCCCTCTGAGCCAATCACTGCCATCAGGTGTTTCCTGTAACTCTCAGTCAGACTTCTCACCTGGTGACAGGTGTTCTGGTCCACTGCTCATCAGCAAAGGCCTCTCATTGGTCCACTGCTCATCAGCAAAGGCCTCTCATTGGTCCACTGCTCATCAGCAAAGGCCTCTCATTGGTCCACAACAGTTTTGTAAAATTATTTTTTTAATTATTCTTTTCAACCACAATTCAAAAGCAACGTCTGATTTCACTAAATTATAATTTAGCAAATTTTTATTTATTTGTACTTTTTTCAGTTTCTAGTTATTTGAGGGACTGTTGTGGATTTTGGGAAACCACATTTTAATTAATTTTTTCCAGTATTGTTAAAACCTGTGGACAAAAAAAATCATATATTTGGATTACTTTGGATTTTTTATTTTTTTTGAAAACAAATAAATTAAATGAAATTAAACTTTCATTTGTGCGTTTTATTTTTTAATTTTTAAAAATATAATTTATGGCAATATGACTTATGTTGACCTGCAGTTCAGACATTTTAACCTTCAATAAACTAAACTTTCATTTGTGCGTTTTATTAATAATTTATGACAATATAACTTAACTTCTCTGTACTTTCAGCCACATTCACATCATTTCCACAGACGTGCAGGATTTTATGTTCCAGTGAAAAACGACTGATTGAGTAAAAACGTGTGAACGAGGTTCCAACAGTTTAATACAGAAAAAGCTCTTAATAACAGCGGCGCTCTGGGCAGGATTATAAATCGCTCCTTCCTCTCGCCGTCAGCTCAGGGACTCAGAGTGAATCCCAAAGTGTTTGTTTAATGCCATCCAGAACCACGGGCGGCACCGCGGTTTGTCTTCTGGGTCCTTGGACGGATATGATCCTCCTGACGGCGACCCGCTCCTTATTACAGAGCAGCCAATTTATTCTGCTGGCAGAGACGGATGAGCAGCAGAACCGGTCGCTGCTGTTTCTCCTCCTTACATCCTCGTACAAGCTGGATCCACCAGGAGTCAGACGTGTTACCATGGCAACCACACAAGTGCAGGGCTGCAGTCAAAGCGTTGCTCTGAGGTTACGTCGGGTTTAGTTTTACGTTATTATTTTATTTCCGCTACAGGGATGTACAGTAATGACATCGCCTCGCTGTGTGTGGGTTTTACAGTCACATGTGTCTCCGTACATATGTGTGGAAACCTCCCCTCAGAGCTCTGCCCCCCCCCCCAGGGTGGTTTAAACCTCATACAGTCTTATTACCCCTCATACATCCTATGCTGCCCTCATTTCCACATGTTCCCACCGACGCTACTCATCCACCAGATCGTCCTGCTGATCCCAGCACGAGTCCAGATCAGTACTCCATATCTGGGTTGGTGTTGATGGGAACCGTCCTGGTGCTGGTTCTGGAGCTGCTGCTGCTGCTGCATGCCCTCCTGCCACCGCTGCAGGTGGATAAAGGTGGATTCCTGTTTCCTGCCCTCCTCCCGTCTGCTTGTGTAGCAACACGATTCATTTCAGCTCTGCTGCTGTAACGAGGCCTCATCGTTCAGAACAATCAACGGCTTGATTTAGCATAAGTGGGCTTTATCGGGCCTTCAGCGGAGCTCCACGGTGAAGCTCGGCGTGGAGCTCCGTGGTTCTGCGACTGCGCTGCTCTGTGGAATCTGTCCCACACGTTCTACGCATCATTTCCCTTCAGCTCATCCTGATCTGGCGTCTGTCTGGGATCTCTGTGGGACTCGCTTGTCTGGAAAATACAGCGTTTGTAGAAGCTGAACTAGTTTAATTCAAGAAGGACGCAGCATGTTTTACACACTAAAAAAATCTTACATTTTGAGGATTAAATTTAAAAAAAATATATATATTCTTTATTTTTAGAATATTTAAAACTGTAAATAAAATTACAGACATAGACTATATATGTAGATTTTTTTTTTTTTAAAGGTGAAATCCTGCAACTAAAAAAAAACAAACAAAAACAAACACATTTTAATTTATTTTTAGGAAAACAGACTTTTATTTTTTGNTAAAGACGTTCGAAAGTGTTCTGGCAAAATATACAATAAAAATGAATGAATTGAAGATGGAACTGATGTCTGTACGTTTGTGTTTCCAGACTGCGTCAGTAAGAACAATATGAAGGGATTTTACACTTTGTTTTGGAGAAAAGCTCCATTACTAAAGCCCACATCTTTGTCCTGCATCAGGAAAAATAAACAGAAATTTGAGAAGGGAATAAAAGAAATGCTGAGGAAGTAAATAGATTTAGTGCTGAAATCAGGAGAGGAAGAAGACAGAGGAGGACTGATTTGAGCTCAGCGTGTCCATGTGAATTTTAAACAGTCTTATCTTCCTCAGAGGAGCTACAGCACAACTCAGAGCAACCTTATAGATAAAGCAGCGTAAAATAACAGCACATCTCCAAACCCCCAAAGCACACCTGCAGGCCTGAGAGGCACTTTATCTTTAAAATATTGCAAAAATTACCCAATTCATCAGAGAGAGAAACTATAAAAACATAAAGAGTTGTTGGATTTTCAACTCTGCGATGTCCATGAACTACTCTTCTGTGACTTGCTGAATCTAAACCCACTGAAATCACTTTATTCTTCATGTCTCAATTAAAAACTCGCCATAAAGAAACCGTTTGCTCAAACAAGATTCTGTTAAAAACAAAAACTCTGCTTGTCTCTGTGCAAACAAAGGAGTGTTTGTGACTCAGCTGCCACCAAAAGTCATGCTGTAGAAACTCTGTTAATGTTCAGCTAAACCAGGATGAACTGCAGGTCGTGATGTCTGTGAAGGTTCTCAGTCCTCCAGGTCCTGGTTCTTCTGGTACATTAATCGTAGCAACTGCTTGAGTTCCTTGAAGACGTTCCACCTTCATCCAAGAGGCTTCATCAGCTCTGACTGACTGGTTGGGAGTTCCACATACTGATATCCTGAAGGAGACATTAACACCTGAGTTTAGGTTTCAGTTGGGGGTTTGTTGCTCCTCCCCCTCGTTATGTGGGTCGTTAGTGCTCCTCCTGCCACAGTGGGGTTCGTTAGGGTTTCTGTGTCTAGGTGTGGATGTGGGTTCATCTTCCTGGGGAGAGATCTGAGGACTGAACTGTAAACAGGTGAGAGGTGAAGCCTCAGACCTCCACCTCTGCAGAGGGATGGTCTTTCCAGGTGGACATAGATTCTTTCACTCCTCTCTCAGACCATCTGTCCTCCCTGGACAACATCTGGACGTTGTTGTCTTCAGAAGAGTGTCCGTTGTCCTTGATGCAGGTGGACTGCTGAGTCCCAACTAGTCAGTCAGAGCTGATGAAGCCTCCTGGATGAGAGGTGGAACGTCTTCAAGGAACTCAAGCAGGTCCAGGTGTTACAGCTAAACTCTGAGAACGCAGAGCAAAGATCAGACATGAATGAAAACAAAGCACAGCATTTTAATAGTTAAATATCTGCAGCATGCTGAGCCAAATAAATAATCAGACAAACGTTCTTCTCTTATGATTCATAGCATCACCACCGTGTCACGCTCCACTGAAGTTCTGACAGGTTCTGAATTGTCTTCTGAGTTGCACATTGAGTCCCAAAGCAGAAGATTTGTAAGAGTTTAAAACAAATGATTCTTTCTGATTTCTCCGTCTTCATGTCAGAGCAGCTCTGTTTTATTAACACCACTGACAGTCAGACTTTTAATCATGAGGATCACAGGCGGCACAGCGGCGCCACAGACAACCAGCCGGGCTTTCACCAGAACTCACTGATCTCATGCTGCTCCCAGTTACATCAGAAGTTCATACTGAGAACGTTTCACGATCACGCAAACACCTCGTTAAGAAAACACCAGCCGTTAATCACAAAATCCATCTTGACAAAACGGGTCACACTGACAACAGTTCCTCGTGTACGGTTCTGATGTTCTGGCTCTGATGCAACGATTGCAGTCGGTTTTGTGCTCATGTGATTCTGGAGGAAGTGTCCCCGGTTCGGCAGCAGCTGAGCTTTATCTTCAGAGGGTGCTGCAATCCGATCTATATTCATGAATTCTGTGTTCGACTGTGTTACAGCGTCACCCGGAGAAGGTCTTTCATTCAAACAGAATCTTATTCTAAAGAAGGTTTCTGTCGTCACCACATGAACTCAGAGCGAGGACACCGGCCATGCCTTACCAGCAGGAGAAAGGATTCAGTCTGCCCCATTTCACGCTGTCAATATCTGAGCTCTCTGTATCTGCATGATTAGGCCCTTCCTTTATTTCATTACGCCTGGTCTGCTTCACTGATCGCTGCCAAAAAGTTCTCAGGGTTCAAAATGTTGGAACCTCATCGGCTGTTCAGGCTGTTAAAGTGGGAACACGTAATCCCCACGAAACGCCGCATGATCCAAGAAGTTAGCTTCAGAGTTATGGATTAATGAATCTGAAGGCTTATCAGGTGCAAAACAATACTTTGCAGCAGTTCATTATTCAGAAACTCTGGGAGTTTGCATTGATGAGAGAATCACAGAGTAAACAGAGGCTCTGTTCCCATCAGTAAACCAGCCGCGCTCCGTGTTGTGTTGCTGCTGCAGCGTTTTCCTCGACAACGTTGTGTTGCACTGCGTCAAAAGTCAGTCCGACTTGAACTTTCTTGCTGGATGACCTTCTGGTCCTTTGTGCCCACTGGACCCACTGACCGGTTCCACTCAACAGAATCAGGGAGGCTACATGTCTCCCAGAGGGTTAAAGTTGGTTTCAGTTTGACCCTCAGGTTCGGGCCAGAGGCCGAGGACGACTGACCCTTTACAGGCAGACGGCATAAAGCTCTGGAGGGAACCGTCCACTTCACTTAGTGTCATGTTAATACACCAAGAAATGTGTGTGTGTTCTTTGGTTGTGCCGACAGCTGTTCGTCTGATCTCCTTCAGACTCGTCTGGTGTGCTGATGGGCACCGGAGGAAGAGGAGAGTTTGAAATTGTTTGGTTGGTTCTTGAGAAACATAAAAAGATAAACACCAGCATGCTTCGAACTCCCCACATCCCAACGTGGTCAAGATCCACAGAATCCTCTACTNTCTGTAGAGGTTCAATCACAGTATTAATGTTCTTTATGTTACAGTATTTCTGATGCTCCAGTTGCTGAAACAGTAAATTTTTAAAAACATTTTAGCAGTAAACATTCAGCAGATTAGTATAAAAGCTTTTATTTGATGTTAACGCCACTTTTATCTCTATTTTAATCTCCTTATTGTTGTCGTATAACATTCAGCTGACTCCCACAGCGCCCGACCTGTGAGCTGATCCTAACACCTGCCGTTAAACCTTCCAGCCGGTGACGCTGCAGAGAGGCTCTTTAAAGGTGAACCTGCTGCGCTGGGAGAGGCGGCTCACCTTTATCGACGTGTTGTTGTCGTCGATGAGCGTGTCGGTCAGCTCCAGGTGTCCCTCCTCAGCCACCTTCTGCAGCACCATGCAGAAGGTCCCGACCAGTCTGCAGGAAAACAGAGAGCCGCACGTCATCAACACAAATCAATGCAGTTGATCGGTGGCGTTATTGTGCTTTTGCCCCGTGTTCCTGCCCCTCTGTTTGAGCCCGTCTACAGTCTGGTTCAGTGACAGCTTTGCACTTTTCAGGATAAACACTGACACATTTTTCTGTCACCATAAGTTCTCCATCGCAGTGTTTCATCCCTCGGAGGCGACGAGCGATGAAGTAATGAACCAGAGGAGCAGAGACGTGACAGATAGAGAGAAAGTGACATTTAGCCACCAGTTCACAGCCTGTCAGGCCTCCACAGCAGGAGGCCCGGTTTAGTCTGTTCAGGGTCTCTCCTGGTGATGGAGCACATTTCAAACCTCAACACGCACACAGGAGGCGATAAATCAGCAACGTCTTCACATCTTTGTTCATGCTATTGTATATTATATTATTGTGTTTTATCTTTTATTATCTTGGAGTTTTGTAAACTTGATGAGCTTTTGCTGCTTGGTTTAGAGACGCATCTCTTCCTCCTGTAATCATGAACATCAGGCAGCGTGGTGGACAAACTACGGGAACTTTCTATAGGCTTAAGCTGCCGAGCAAAGGGACACATCTTCACCCATTTGATGCTCCAGTGAGTGTTTTTGCCGCTCATGGACAAAACCAAATGGGAGATCCTTTATTGAGGCTTGAGAACGTTTAACTTAAAGCAGAACTTTTGGTGAATTTCCATCCATCCATCCATCATCTATACACCTCTGAATCCTCACTAGGGGGGCTGGTAAAAATAAAATAAAATCTAATTAAATAAATAAAAATAAAAACAATAAATAATGATTTCTTGATTGGGCTGTAGAGTCAGGCTCAGAACCATGAATGTTTCTGGGTTTTCTATAGAGGAGCTCTGAGGCTGTTGGAGGGAGATTCTGTGAGAGGCTCAGCAGCATCCAGGCTGCAGCTGATCCCCTGCAGCCTGGATCAGAACCTTCCTACCAGGACAGAGTGCAGCGGCATTACTGATCACTGCCCTTACAATGGAAATACACTGAAGTTATATATTATTTATTTATTTAACAGAAATATTGGCATGTATATCATGCAAAAAAATAAAAAAGGGAACAAAAGCTTCATGGACTCTCCCCATCATCAGTGTGGTGGAGCCATGAGGGGAACCTGCTGGTTCTTTCAGCCCATGTAGGGTCCCATCCTGGAGCCTGAGCTCCCCTTTAGCTTCTCCTCCTCTCCTCTCATCTCTCTGCTGCTCCTCCACTTTGCTCCTCCGCCCCTCCCTGTCTGATGTTAGCTTAATGCTATCAGTTAGCTTATTCACGTTAGCGACACTGAGTTGGCCCCGGGCCCAGTTAACTTAAGCTACCTCTATGATACGAAACGTTAGCTGGCCATCAATGTTGAGCTAATGTCTATTTAAACCTGTAAAATCTATTCTGAGTTACCTTAAGCTAATAAGTCTACCTGTCCTCCGGTAAGTCGCTGCCCTGTTCTCCAGGANAGTCAGCTGGGATAGACTCCAGCCCCCCATGACCCTGGTGAGGATTAAGCGGTGTATAGATGATGGGTGGACGGATTCTGATTCTAACACTATGAAGCCACTGGTAAACCCTCGACGGAGCCCATGGGAGTCACTGACCTCGAGGTAAAGATACTGAGTGGTACAGCCTCCTGTCTGCTTCACTGCTCAGTAACTCACACACAGCCAACGCAGAATATGAAAGCATATCTTTCAGCCCCGGGGGGGTAAAACAGACAATAAAACATGGTCTATATGCACTACAGCGCAGGGACCATCACGCATCACTGCCTTCTGTTTGTGTTGTGGTAATACGATCGCACGTGCGGTCGCGGGTGTGACACACTGGCCTCACAGTGTGTTGGTGCCTCCGGCGAAGAAGTAGATCAGTTACCGTAATAATGATGCAGCCGGTGGACAAACAGTGTGCAGCAGGTGCAGGAACAACACAAGTTATGGCTCTTCATGAATTATTTACCCACTTAAATGTGTGTCAGCTTGTGCTTATGTGCAAAGAGTTCTCGTGTACGTGCACATGCATTAGTCTCTGGGAAAACGTTGCTGTTCGTGCCCCTTTTTGCTGTTTCTCTACATTTTTCATGGAACACAAGCATTCATTTAATGTTTTTATTGGCCGGTTGTAGCACCAGCTGCTTGAGTTTACCACAGCACAATAATGAAAGTCAAGAGCAGCTTGAAAGCCTGGCTCCAGACCTCTGAATTACTGCCTACCATCTCTGATTTTATTAGTGATTAAAGTTGATCTGATCTTATTGATTTTTTCTTTTCCAGGGTTGGAAAATCCTCCTGACCAATGAGAGCTGTGGAGGTGAGATTAAGACTGGAAATGTCATCTTCCTGGACCAGAGCCAGAGAGCAGCGGTGGAAAACAGCGTGGATGGTGAGTTGTAGTTGTGCAGGTTGATGTATTTATTCATTTGATGTAAACAAAGCAGCCTGCTAGCATCACCATAGCCCCTATAGTGATGTTAGCAGGCTGTAGCTGTTCAGCGGTGCTCTGAATCAAATGCTAATGTAAGTGTGGGACCCACAGTAATGCTGGACGTATTCAGAACATACCCCCACACGCCTATTTATTACTTTATGTTGGGTCATTATTGCTTTGTTTACTCATAATCGGATATCGGGATTTACAACTGTAATTTTTTAGCAGGTCGATCTATGGGTATAGTCAGTGAAGGTCACACAGGTCCTTTGGGAAGCCTGTGGGTAAAGCATAAGGAGCATATGTGTTATTCAGGAGACTCCCAACATCCTGCAATATGCAATATGCAGCCGTGTTGTGCTAATGTGCTTATGTTTCTGTATTTCTGGGTAAAGCAAAAGTGGCAAAAACATGCATAAAACATAACAAAATGAAAGCATAATGAATGTGTAAGAGCTATAGACTGCTCCAAATGCTAAAATGATGTTTATACTGGACTTGTAAGTTAAATGAAAGAGCACATCTTGTGAAACAGTGCTTCATCGAGCAATTTGCTAACAAGGGAATCAGTAGTGTAGAATAGAATAGAATATTTTTTTAACTGATTTTTTTTATTGATCCCCCATTGGAGGAAATTAAAGGCCACAGCAGCATCCAAAAACTATAGAAAAGAAGTCGTAGGAAATAACAAAAATTAAGTAAGTCATACATGAACAGGAGCCCAACTGAAGCAGACATTCAGACCCCTATCATGCAGCCTGTACGTTAGATGCTATATTCCATATAGAATATCTTGTCTGCATGATTTCCCTGATCTGATGCTTGTGAGTGCTGACAGATAATCAGCTGCGGTTAGTGTATTCATCTGGTTGTTTCCCTCTATGCACTGCAGGGCTAGCACTATGGCCACTAGCTCTACTGTATATCCTGACAAGTCATCTGTTGTTGTGACGCTGTGGGTTGAAAAAAATGCAGCGACTGTGCATCCACTCTCAGGGTCCTTGAACCCATCGCTGAATACTTTTGTCTTATCTGCAAAACGCTGCTCTATACAGCTTTGATCTGCTACCAAGAAGGTATCTGCTCAGACTTTTCGGTTATCTCCTTTGTATTTGCATATCAATAGATCGTAAACTGACAGGGATGGATGGTCAGATGTGGGACTGTTGGACAACACTGGATTTGCACAACCCTACATTTCCTGCTTTTACACTCCCAATCCATCTGAAACTCACACAGTCGTTTTTAATGTGTTCCCAGAGCTCCTGCAGGGTGGCCTCTGCAGGCTGTGGATTGCTATGTCCCTGCAGGTTAACTCAATATGTCAGCATTAGTTGTACTCTCCTAATAGGCAGTGGCATCTGTCCTATTTCAACCTGCATGGCTGCTACTGGAGATGTTTTGATTGCCTGACTGAGTGTTCTCAGGGCTTGGGTTTGTTCCACGTCTAGTTTATTCGAGCTGACTCTCTGACATGTAACTTACACAGCCATAACCCAGTATAGCTCCCATAAGGGCCCAGTACATATGCAGCAAAGACAATGTAGGTCCCCCGAGTCCTGTCCTGACAGGCAACAAAAAAGATTGCTGATCTTCTTGGGTTTTGTTTTAACTGCATCTATATACTTTTTCCACGTGAGTTTTTCATGCAATAGAACCCCAGGAACCCGAACCACCTGACCTGCTCCAGGGTTTGTCAGTACAAAAGTGATCTACCTCGTCTACAACAACATCCATCCACAGTGGTGCTAAACACTGAGCCACCTTTCAGCCCCTACAACAACACAATACCTTCTATTTGTCCATTGTTCAGCTGCCTTACTGCTGTTTTTTCCTCTAGATTTCAGCCCCTAATCCAGAAGACCCGTCATTCACACACAGCGACCTGCCTCCTCCTTGTTCCACTCGTTCCACAATGTCATTAATATTATAATAAACAGTGATGGACTACAAGCGCTACCCTGTGGGGGGTTCCTTCTCAACTGGGTATATGCTAGAATATTTATTACCTACTCTGACTTCTACTGTTTTATTAAATAAGAAGTCAGAAGTACACACCTTATGTACACTGTTGGAATGATTTTTGTTATCAGACACATTCCTCTTTAAATTTCTATTTATACACATCAGTAACCACTTCTGACCGAGCAACAAGAATTTTGTACCAAGTGTCACAGTAATCCATTCTGTAGTTTTTGAGATGAATCTCGATAAAACAAAAACGGTGGCGTTCCAAGAAAAGTTGGAGGATCACAAAATTCATGAGGTTAAATCCTCTAAAGACCATAATGTCAATGCAAAATTACATGGTGGTCAGTCCACCGCTTGTTGAGATGTTTTTTTTCTAAACCAAAGACTGAAACATCTCACAGGCCAATGCTGTCACCCCGAGGGCCGATCGCTTCCAGTCCCTTTATCAAGCAAGTCATCCTGCAAGCTGTAAGCTGCACTAAACTTCCTGACCTCGTACCAAATGTGTGGCAGCGAAGTGTTCGACCTGTCTCTGTCCGTTTGGTTCTTCCACACGGTATCACCACCAAACCCTTGATGGCAGTTAAGCGCCGCCTTGATGCAGAACTGATATAACATCCGTCTGCACACCTGTCACTGGGTTTTAGCTCTGGGCCATCTTTGTAAGTGGAGGAGAAATGTGTCATCACATGCACACACAAACACAATCGCACACGGCAGACATGATAAGGTCACACAGATAAAATATCAGGACAGTAGCGCACACGCGAGCAGAACCACCTACGTTCATACACAGAGAGATACGAGTGTACTAAGTTCCTGTGACTGCGTGGGTGTAACGTTTCCTTCGTCTGGACTGTAAATTGTGTAAAAGACACACAAGTCTGTCCAGAACAGAAAAACACAGTCGCTGTAACCATCCAACTGAATTTGCTGCATGCACAGGACATGAACAAGCTTCCCTCCACGACCAGCCAAGACTTCTCACACCTGCACACATCAGCCTGCAACGCACAATAGTGTCTGAGGGAGACAAAGAAGAAAACAAATTAGAAAAAGAAAAATAATGAGGTGCACGGAGCGAGGAAAATGACTTAATTCCTGCACAAAGCCCCCCACAAATGACTTTGACACCTTATCGTAGGTGTGGCTTGCTGGCAGAGCAACAGCAGCTCCTCTCTTCACAGAATCTGCTCAGACACAGTCTGGTGCGTAGAAGCAAATCACAATTCCTGCATTTATGGGAGTCGAGAGGAAGAAAATAGACGTGGAAGACTAAAAATACTATTTGCTTGCGCACGAGGAAGCCGCTAACTGCTACGTGGCCTTTGGAGACGGCTGGATTGATTGAAATAGGAACATATGTGTTTCCTCTGACACGCGTGGGACGGGCGACAGAAAAACGTGGCTGCAGCGCCTTCTTTGCAGAAAAAACTGTTGGAAGTGATTAGCGTCTCGGTGCGGCCTTGAATCAGGTCTGTGCATTGCTCAACAGCACTTGGGCGATGAGCGTAAAAGCGGGAAACGCTCTCCCCCGATGCTGTCAGTAAAAACATACAAATGATGACAGCAAACTGCAAACAAATCAGTTTAGTGTCATTTTTGAGGAGTTCAATGAGTCACACAATCAAAGAGCAATAACAAGTGCGATGTACGGTCTGCCTCGCTGTTTACACAAATATTCAGCGCTAATCTTGGCTGATCTTGGCTTTTCTACTTTAATGTTTACAGTTTTGCTGTAGTTACACTTATATTGTTCTTATTATTTATGAGACTTTTTAAAAACTGGGACCTGAGAACTAATTTCGTACCACAAACATGTAAATGTGAGCTGGCGTGACAATAAAGTTCCTTGAATCCTTGAAAAATCAGATTCACACATTGCAAATCATTTTTAAAAAAGGTTCTCCATGAGATCCATCTTGTGTCGTCCACCACGGCGCCCCGTGTGCGTCTCATAGTAGTTTGGTGACAAACGTGCCCGTTAGGCTCTAACGCTGTTTCATTTCCTCTGTCCGCCCCCCTCCCCACGTCAGACTCACTCATGGCCAGCTCTGTGGTCTGCAGCCTGCTACACAGACAATCGAGTCAATTTAGAACAAGCTCTTGGGGAATTTAAGCTTTTACTCCTTTAGCTGAAAAACACGCGCCGTGTGTCAGCTTCAATCGGTCAGCGGCTGCGACAGGAAGGCAGGCAGGGCGCTGAAACCACAAACTGTTTACTCTGCCGCCGCTGTGACGCTGCTTGGTGCGGTGGATGTTGTTCTAAGGGAAGGTGGGAGGCGGTGCACTGCATCTCACCTGTTGGAGAAGACTTTGCTGTAGTTGTAGATCTGGATCTCGAGCATCTCGTTTCCATCCAGCCTGCTGGCAATGGGCCATCGAAACATCTGCAACAGACACAGATTGTAAAGAGTAGAACATGAAATACAGGTAAAATATCAGGCAGGACAAGGCAAACACAGGTAAAAACAAAATAATGAATAAAAAGTGTATGCATGATGTGATCTATACAATACAATCTATAATCCATCTACACATAATGACGTACAGATTGCTTTTTGTGTTGTCTGATTCATCAGTTAGTTAGAAAATCAGTCATATCCACTGTGATGTCCCTTTTACAATAGTTTAGACCAGTTAATAGTGTTTAAAATGGTTCTATTCCTCGTCATTGATTTTCTTTTATTTGCCTTTTTTTGATGTGAACTGATGGAACAAGCAAACCTCTAACATGTCTGTTTGACAATTAACTTAAACAATTAATAATTATCAACATTATTCCTCAGTTTCTTAATATTGATCCTGAACTCTGTCACTAGTCAATGAAAAAGGAAAAACAGTCTAAGATGTCTTTTATAAACAGCTCCATGCTGAGGAGTTGGATGTCCAAGTAGAGCCAAAATGGTCAGTATGAAGAAATCACATGTGATACCATGATGCAGTGTTTTTGCATTTCTATTTGTGAGCTTCAGAGGAGCTGATGGGCAGAATGAGTTTGGATGGAGTCATTCTAACAATCATTTACATTATGTACTGCTCACCTAAAAATTTAACAACAAGATAATCAGCAGTCGTACTCAGCGTTCTGCTTTTTCAGCTCTGCTCTCTCAAAGTGCCTTTGAAAAACTCCAAAGCCTCCACATCTTCACACATGTGGAGACATAAGGATGTTTTTCACTCCCCTCGCTGTGGAACCTCTCTCAGGGACAGTTTTGGAGGAGAAAAAAGTACCTACTCAAAGACGGGTACTTCAAAGCAGCCCTGAAAGAACCGCAACAAGACGAGACAGAAAACCAGACAACAGGTGCCATTTTTCTGCCTCTTCCAAGTCCTCATTCAGCTGCAGTCTCCCATCATTGATGTAAAATTAATCACAAAACCCTCCGTTGTCTAGTTTTCGACATAAAACTGGAGTTACATTCAGTAGCTACTGTTTTATGGTGGCTGACGGGGGCATGCACACAAACGAGCTGCAAATACAAGAATGCTTTTCATAAACAGCTGCAAAAGGAAAACGCTGCATATCCAGTTACACAACGGAAGTTCCCCTGGCCTCTAGGGGCAGTAGTGAGCTTTTCACAACAACAGAAGATGAAACCTTTAGTCTGACGACTGTTGTCTTTCATCCATAAAGGTTTCTATCACCATCCACACCTCCTGCCTCCTAATGTGGACTCTGTTGGTCTTTTAAGCTACATTCTCACCCCGTCAGACCTGCACAGAATCAGTCGCCTCGCGTTCTGGACTATCATGTGTAAACAAAGCGGCATGTTGCTACCACATGACGCAAATCACGGAACAGGATTGGCTGGCAGTGACACATTGCTCACGTTGCACAAGTGATTTCTGCGGCTTCTTTCTGGTGTTACCGCTCACATGCACGCTGACGATCTGTAATATTATATGTTACATACATGTAGAAAACAACTAAATGGACCGAGCTAAGCAATAAACCCAAAATCAGTATGTTATCATGTGGTAGCGTAATTCGGGCTGTATCTCGGGTATAAGGTGCAATGATTTCATGCAGATGTGTCACATTTACGTATTTAAAAACCAACGTGCTTTCCCTTCAAACTGTATCTGAGAATGCAGCTTAGTTGTACATGAATGTAATTTTGTGGCGACATGGTTGAAATACTACAGAGGTGGGAAGTAACGAAGTACAAATACTTCATTACCAGATTCATTTTACACAAGTATCTCTACTTCTATTTCAGTAAAGAGTGTCCTCTCTGAAATACTACACAGACATGACAGCAGCATCTATCTTCTCACCCAACTCTTAAACATTGCTTTATTCCTTTCAGTCCAGGTCCAGATTCAAGGCCTCATGTCAGCATCCATCTGTTCCTCTGCAGTAGCCTTGAGTTTAAATCAATCCCTACCAGCTACAAACGTACTGGGAAAGAAAAAAACCACAATGTTTTATTTATTACCATAAACATCTCTAGGTTATACTGCGCCAACTAAGAATATTGATGACCTTTTTTTTTTTTTGCTATGAGGTAAAACAAGAAAAGCAGGAGCCAAGCAAAACTGTATGGTAATGAAGTCTGGCCTATCTTCGAGCAAAAAAGCTCAGGTTGTGGTGAGTGTGAGAATCTCTTTGAAGGATAGCTCCTGCTTTGGCATTTCACTTTAATTAGCTCAGTTTGGAGGGAATCAGGTAGCTTCATGGAGGCCGCTCTGACAGGAGAAGCTTAAAAACAGCTTTATTTTTGCATCATTTTTACCCGAAACCTCCTCAGTGATGTCTTTACTAATGACTAATTGGCTCTGTCAGACTGAGCAGGCACTCACTACTTTGCTTTATTTTACATCAGCAGCTCATCTCTCACGAAGGGCCGGTCGCATGGGAGTTATTAACGTAAATTTTTATCAGTGTAGAGTTAATTTGGCAGTAGTAAACAGATAAATGAGCTGTAATCACTCAGCAAGCTCAGTAAATGTACTGCTACGGACCAGCTTCACCATCACAACAAAGAAATTCATAAAAACGGCTTTGTAAAGGATTAAAAATATAATAAAACAAGAGTCATAAACATACTCAGCATAACAGTTAATCCACTTCTGAACAGCCAATAAGATCCGACTTGATGATCTGTGAAAAGGCTCTTATGGGATGAAATGATCTGTGATATAACTGTGTGTATCTGCCAAGCTGGTCCCAGCTGATGAGGAATTCTTGGAACTGCATTATTGACTTTGTCTAGTTAATGAGTAGAATTAGATCAATATGAAAACGCAGGTAGTGCACACTCGTATATTTATCAGCAGGATCAGAACCAGAAATACAGTCGATAGTCCGACACTAAATGTAAAACCTTCTGTTATGGCGGATAGCAAGGCTGTCGGACTGTCAAGACGGAGGTATTGTTCAGTCAGATAATACGCCGTCATCCTGATTGGTGACATTAAATGTCATGTCGGAGTCAGATTCCAACGCTGTCGCTATGTTAAGGCTGTTTTTATGGGTTCTGTTGGTTTTTCCTAAAAAGAATAGCAGGTTTAGGATTGTTAAGGGTCGGATTAGAGTCATGACTGTACTTTTGGTCCCCGAGGAGCAACTGCTTATGTTACAGTTGCTCCCATTTGTGTGTGTAGGTGTGTGTGTGTGTGTGTGTGTGTGTGTGTGTGCTAGAAATCTAAGCAAAACCGAAACAAACATGAGAAGAACAAAATGTCCTCAAGTATCAGCATATGGGGTAAAAATGTATATTGTTCATATGGTAGATTTTAAAGCAGCACAAATTAGATGCGAGGCCAGAAACGTACAATCAGTTACATCATTTAAAGGCTGACAAAGTAAAAGATACGGAGACTTAACATGAGCGTGAATCAGTCCAGCAGTACAGTAGTTAGCTTTACAGCGCTGAAGCAGCGTTGTTGGTGCGCCGGCAGCTGGAGCTTCAGGGATGGAGATGGAGGCAGGGGGTCATTTACATATTCATAGATCTGCTCACATTCCAGGCAGCAAAGAAGGGATTATCTTTAGAGAAAACTTTGATAGACAGAGATGAGCTTTTAGGGGTTTAGTTACTGCCAGAAGAACAACGTTAATGAACCAAAATAAAAACACATGATCAGAGCAGTACGTTGGCATTAGCTGGTGTTGTTTGATGTCAAACAGGCCACGTGTGAGCACAAGAAGGGAAAGAGAAAGAAAGAGAAAGAGAAAGGCTGCAGGAAGTGTACATGTTCTCTGTTTCTTCTTTTCTTCTCTTTTATCCCAAATTATCTGTCATCATTAATGCAACAATTTCAATATTTCTGGAACTATTCTGCAGTTAAAAAGAAACGAAAACAAGCTCGAACAAGCAACTTTTAACCTCTAATTAAAACTAACTTTAGCAGGGAAATGGGAGATACATCCACGAGCTCTCCCCAGGTCTGTCGCTGCTGGCTTTACATCGCAGGAGGGGGAATTACTCTTATTAATTAAGCTGGGTACTTAAGGGACTGGCTTTGCATTTGAGAATTCTAAAATATTCAGCAATTCATGCAAAAAGGAAAATAGGATCGATGTGCAAAAAGAAACCGAGCAATTCCTTTTTACAAGTCTGTTTAGGAGGCATTAACATGTGCATTAGTCGGACACCACATTGCGATGCATTGCTCAGCTCTTCTCGGTAATTAACTGTGACAAGGCTGCGAGTTGAGCTTCCGAAGGTGATGAATTTATGCGTCGCTCTGCTACAGTATCATGCAAAAGAGGCTGAGCGTACGGATAAAGGTTGCACAGGTGATTTAAAACTCATTCACCTCCTGCTGAAGTTCGGGAAAAACACTGCAGGCTGTCAGACGAGAGATCCATCAGGACCGTCCCATTAGCAGACCACGGGGTTCCCACCTGCTCCGGTCCGACCTGCCGTCAAGGATCTGTGGCCGTGTGTGTGTGTGTGTGTGTGTGTGTGTGTGTGTGTGATACGCTGCATTAAAACATCCTTGTGTGCTCTCAGCCCTGAGGATCTACCGTCTGGGGTTTCTCCTCCCAGCACAAGCAAGGCCAGTTCTGCTGCCTCTTTCTAAGCTTCTGTCTTTTCACGGCCTCAGAGTGAGAGTCCTTGGCGGAGATTACGGCTAATACAGTCGTACCACATTTCATTTACAGCTCCAGCTCCTCCAGAGAGGAAAGGGAAGCCCCAGCGTGGCGCTAATGTCACACACACAGCTAATGGAGGAAATGACACCTAATACACACACACACACACACACACACACACACACACACACACACACGCTGGAGCTCAAATGAGAAACACCACGATGTGATTATGTTTTGTTTATCCAACACCAGAGACGTTGAGCAGCCACAGAGCGAGAGAACCGCAAATTTTAATCTGCGCCTGCACCGACGATACCAACATGAGCGCTACATGTGCGAATGAAGGTTTAATTTCCCTTTTTTTCCTGAATAAAAACTTTAAGCTTCTTCCTTGCAGCCTCCTTATCTCTGCTACATGCGTCTCATCCTCATTCTCGACAACTTATCTCTGAATTCACGGGGTGTAAGCTCTTCACGTCGCCCGACGCTTTCACGGCTGCCGTGACGGACGAGATGCTGGTTTAAACGCCCGCGCAGTGCTGACGAATGAAACGAGAGCAGAGAATCCATTAAAGTGAGAAAATGGAAAGGTTTAGTGCGCTTTAACTGTGCACTGGTTCAGAGAAGCAGAGCAACAAGCAGTCAAATGAAATTTGGCTACAGGGCTGAAAAAACTCAACGAAACTCTTTCATTTTGAAACGCAAGCTATTATTTTTCTCTGAAACAAAGCAGTGGCTGGTGGGGCGACGCTCCATTACCGAGCAAAATATCCATATTTGTCAGGGTAAGCAGTTTTCCTGTACACACATTTCTTATTTTCTGAAATAATAGGTATGCAAACAGCCAAGTTGAAACATATAAAAGCTCATACTTTGAAGAAGATTATGCTTCTTGTTGGCACTCCTTTTCTTTACTCAGCTGTTTATTTATTGAACAGGTACAATAAGCATGAATAAATAACGTGATGATGTGAGGGTGGTGGTTTAGCAAAATGTTTAATTTTAATCTTCAGTCTCCGAACATAAAATTAAAGTTTAAACACATTCCAGAAGCACGGTGCCAGGTTTTATCGGTCCGCTGGATGGATGCAGGTACCTGTCTTAGAAAAGGCTCCGCGCTTGATTCAGCGTTGCCATAGCTACGCCAATAAAACCTTCACAGGATGGTGCCAGATTCCTCAGGAGGTTATATGGCTGCCGCTGACAAGTCCCGACTTCTTTGTGACGAAGCGACACAGTGAAGACAAACTGAAGTGCCGGTGAGAGACCTGCTAAAGGTCCCACAGATTATAACTCATTTTATGGAGAGCGAGGTGACATTCAGGTTACAAATGGAGGCCGATAAAGCTGATGGAGCTTGTGATATCATGATATGAATGTGACAAAATCAATACTTTGTGTACTGGAACAATAAAGCATAAAGGCCGCGCAGTGAAAATATGTCCTGCAGTATTCAGCTGCCTGACTCACACACAGGAGACGTTGTTCAGTCGTAATGCTAAACTCGTGTCAGCAAGTCTACAAGGACGAAACTCCGGAGGCAGTTATTTGCAGCTCCTGTCATTTCTCGTCTTATCAAACTTAACTTTCCATTTGCATTTAAAAAGGGTTCTGTCCTTCGTAATTTGCATTCTAATGCTTTTTATACAGTTTTTATTTCTTTTAAACATGGTCATACATTATGGAAAGCACTTTAAAATGCCTTTGGATACGAAAAGAACAACAGAAGTAAACTTGACTTTCCTTTTCATGAACCAGTGAAACAGCCAATCATAAATGATTCAACTCTGGGGTCCTCACCTGAACGAACGTCTATCAAACTCTATTCTTTGTGTTCTGTACTCGCATAACTTTCTGTTTTATTGTAAACACCAACAATTAGCACGATTTTTGCTGGTGATGCACGATATTAAAATTCATTGCTGATACCGATGTTAAGATTTGCAGATCATAGAGACGAAGGCGCTGATGTTAGCCAATCATCGTTTTTTTTTGTTCATCGGACCGATACAGATATATCAGAAAAACACTCATATCGGCCGATACGATGTGGTCGCCGATATATGGTGCATCCCTAGTTTTTGCACATTTCTGTAAATACCAGCATTTTTAGGCACCTTATTGCTGTTTCTTCAACCAGACGTCACCTCAGTTGCGTGCTCTTTTGTACGTTGTCTCCTCTGTTGTGTGTAACATGTGAGCTACTGGATAACTTGAATCTATCTTCTGCTTTTCAAGTGTTTGCGGGAAAACGGTCTGTTCTGATAAGAGTTTGGTGATCAGACAGAATAACTGAAAACACCTCTGAATGCACTAAACTTAGAGAAACGCAGACAAACATGAATAAGAAGTGACATGGTGCTCTTGTTCACTTCTGTCCACTTTGCAGCTCAAACTAAGCAGTCATGGAGCCTCGAACAATGACTGACGTAAAGCTGCTGCTCTGGCGTTCAGTCTGACGTACTTTATCAAAATTAATTTCTGTTTACGCGGTTAAGGGAATGTACGACAATAATCTGAGACGCAATAAACACTGGTCTTATTTTAGATCCTCCGCTCCGTTCACTGTCTGAATATCACAGATTACTATTCCCAGATTCCCTCCTTTAGCCTCGGTACTGTACGCCGGTTAATTGGTTGAGCGGGGTCGCTCATTAAAAGTGACAGGTATGATCTCACTAGTTGTGAGCCCTGAGGCCACTGTGGCCAATCAGAGGAGCTAAACGCTCAGATGAGGAGAAGCTATTACGCCTGTGATCCCACGCTGCTGCATCGAGGCGAACAGATGGATGACCGGGTCGTCCTCAGTTCCCCCCCTCAGCACCCTTTGATATCTCATGACTGTTGCCATGGATACAGAGAACGAAAACACCTCTATGATTAATTATGAACAATATGGTCTATCTTCAGAGAGCAGTACAGTACATTTACAGTCGCGGAGCTCACGGTGTTCGGTTTAAGTTTACAGGTTCTGTTGTGATGTTACGATGACGCAGCTGTCTGCGCTGGGATTCGACGGGCTTAGATGCATTCTTAAAGGATGAAAGAGATGAAGGCGGACTGCTGAAAGAGGCAGTATGAGCCACTTCCTCATTACAGCAAGCTTTACCAGGTAGCTCCATGTGCATCAGTCAGATCCATGTGGTATATGATACTTAAGACTGTGAGAAAAGAGTTTTTCTGTCTTTGCAGTGTGGATTCAGCTTTAATTAAATAACAGCATTATCACTGTGACACGCTGGAGACTCTGAGTTTGGTGATATTTATCTTCACAACTTGGAGCAAATTTCATGCAAATCTAGAAGAGGAAAAACTGCTGCCATTCCATTTGTTCTTAAGTTTTGCAAGTACTTCCATCCTCAGCAACAACTTACTCTGCAGCCTGTATCATGCATTGCTATACGACGTGTTGCGGCAAAGTTTCAGGACTGGTGTCACAAAAGATATATTTCAAATTCAAACTACCAGTGTTCTCCTTCCCAGTAATCCCCCTGGAGTCTACCACCCTCCTCCAGTCTTCTCTTCACGCCGCCATGCACTCCTGGAAGGATTCTTCAGGATCCTCTCAGCTCCGTCCTCACAGCCATCTTGATGTCGTCCACGTCTTCTAAACGGGTCTCCTTGATGAGCCCTTGAGCTTGGGGAAGAGGAACCAACCCCACGGACCAAACCCATAAAAACAGCCTTAACATAGCGACAGCCTTGGATTCTGACTCCGACATGGCGTTTTATGTCATAAATCAGGATAAGGGCGTATTATCTGACTGAACAATCCCACAGATTTACTAACCGTTGATGTCAACCAACGGGCCCGTGCACAAGCTCACCGGTCAGTTAGGCGTGAAATCCAGCGATGCGTAGTGTTCTAACAACACACTAGTCCCACTCATTGAGTGAGTTTGTCCAACTAATTAAGTCGGTTTGCATCAGTTTGTTAGAAAACAAGTTTTCATCAGCGTTCAGGAAGTCACAGACCGACCAACCAAACAGACAGAGACAACAATAGCTCTGTGTCAGTACAAGCTAGAACATCCGACACGTTCCCAGGACAGACTGGTACAGCTCATAAAAGACTCCTGTGCTGTGACAATCGGCTGATCAATATCCTACATGTAGATAGTTCATTATAACAACTAGGAAGAATAATGAACAACTAATGAGCCTTCCAGCATCAAGCCCTCCTCGTATCTGGACCTCCGTCTTGACAATCCGACAGCCTTGCTATCCGACATAGCAGAAGGTTTTACATTTAGTGACTGTCCTCTGACACATCTCGTATGTCCCTCACTCATTTCTACTGTTGTGAATCTACATTAACATATAAATAATAACCTAATCTGCTGTACTCTGTGTTTAGTTCTCTTTTCTGTAAAGGCTAACATGCTAAGGTAAGATGGTAAAAAACTGTCGGTGGTAAACAGCATCAGCACTGTGAGGATGGCAGGATGCTGAAGGTACTTTAAAAACCTGCAGTGCCAACACAGGCTCACAGAGCTGCTAACATGCCTGCAGGGGTTCAGGTTTTTGGAGACTTTCTAACTTTTGCCGAGCTTAAGAATGGATTCTGTTAAAGTGTAATGCATCGTACTGTTAGTATTCTGTCACAAGGTGTGTGTGTGTGTGTGTGTGTCTGACAGTATAGATGAAACATCCTGTCTGATAAGCCGGTTCTTCAGGGAAACTCGACCTTGTCCGACGCGCTGACAGCCCCGCCGACATGCCCACCGCACCACCAGCTCAATTTTCTTTTTCCAATTCAGCCGTCCATCCGTGTTTTCATTTCCACCCGAGCCCTGTTTCTCGTGTGTCACTCTGTCTGCATGCTCCGATGTTCCTCCATTCATCTCGGCCTAATTTATCGTATGTGTCAAATAAAATGCCACGGGTGCAGACGTGTTGTCGCTAATCCAGTCGGGATCTTTCAGTCTCCCAGGACATGTGCACACGTGTTAGTGATCGTGGCAGCCAGCTAATACGCTTCAGTGGCTGTTGCTGGTGTTGCTTCTTATCTTAATTAATACTACACTGATACAGATAGGAAGCTAGATCAGCTAATGATAGCGGTGGTTACTGACAATGTTTTTTGTTTTAAAGATAGGTGCAAGAATCTGTATCCAGTCTTATTTAGTTTCCAGACACTCTGTAACAGGGCTGCAGTTATTTCCCCAGTTCCTGCTGCGGGAAACCAGATGGTCCAGAATGACTGACAGTGTACTTGTCAAGTAAACTGCTTCACTCCTTAAAAATAGATGGTGCTGTGCAGGGAGAGAGCACTCATCCCTCAATCCAAACCTTTTTTTTTTTGTCCTTATCATTTTAACAACAGAAGTTCTAACTTGTGTTCAAACTCATTTGCTGTGTCAGAAATGGCACAACAAAAAGCAGCGAATTCGTGTTTAATTATTTAAAATCGTGCCCCTCTGCAGAAGAACACGAGTGAAAAAGGAAGATAACGGTTGTTGTGCAACACCAAACTCTTAGTGATGCACACAGGATCCTTGTGTGTGTCTCTACAAATTCGTGTGCTGTTACACGCCTACAAACACACACAATATGGTGATCATCCTCAGCGATATGCTGTCAGAGCGGCATCCTCCCTTTGATGCAGTAAAGGAACCCAAAACTTCTCACTTGCATCTCAGGCAGTCGTATGAGAAGATGCAAACCAGCCTTCCTCTGTCTCATCCCGCTATTAAGACCACAATAAAAAAAACAAGAAAACCCGCTCGGCTCTGTTCTGGCTGTTGTCTACCTCGAGAGATAAATCCGCTCAGACGTCCACCACGTAGTTTCACTTAATGGGGTGCTTCAGACGTGAAAAATGCATTTTACGACAACTTTGCCGCTTTTGTGCATAATTTGTTTTTACTGGGTAACACTTTATAGTTGAGGGACTTTGCTGCGTCTCTTTGATATGTGCCCCAGTGTTTACGGAGGCACCTCCTGAGACAGACTCTACACGGTGAAGGAGCTACGAGCTGATGCACACGGCCACACTTACAGACACAGTAAAAAGAACAATAAACCCCTGTGTGTGTTCGTCCTCTCCTCAGGGCTCGCAATCAGAATATAGTGCAGCATTTGTTACAGAAATGATGTTTTCTTCTCTATATGAGTGTGTGCAGACATATATCTTTTTTTTTTTTTTAAATCCAGCAGTCTTGTTATTCTGCACACAAACCAGGAGGACATAAAGTCATATGTACAACTTTGGCATTTGCAGATCCTAGTTTGCTCATTTTAACTGCCACATTCCTTTAAACTCCAAACAAGCAAAAGAAAACATCCTGTTCATCATTTATTCAGGTTAGTGAGAGACGGGAAAGCACCTCCCCGGAGCAGCCCTGAATCTTAAAAACCGGCGAAGTACATAAACTATTTTTAGCATCGGCAGTATTCCAGCTCGTGTCTGGTCCAGAGGCAGCTGCTGCTTCTCTCCTCCATACTGGTGGTCAAGTGGTCAGTAAAACAGCAGCAAGAATATGATCCCCAGAGGCAGATCATCATAATGCATGAAGTTATACGCCCTGTATTCTGACTTACTGGATATGAACTTTGTATAACGTATATTAGTTTAAAAACCTCACCCTGACAGTGATACAGTGTGTTCTCATATAACATATACGCCTTACTTGGACCCACTAACTTCCCAAACATGATTATCCATGCAGGATGGGAAGTGGTATGGAAGTGAGATGGCTGTGGTCTCGTTGGACTGGCTTTGATCAGCCACAACACGCCCTCGAGTTCAGAGAAGTGGTCGGGCTGATGAGGCTTTCAGAGGGGAAGTTAACAGTCCTCCCAAGAAGAACGATGGCATCAGCTGTTCCAGAAAACTCACAGAAATGAGATCTGTTTACATGGAAGTGACAAAAGTGAGTTTTGTTCACTGTGAGGAAAGAACAAAGTAGTGTGATGTTGTAAAGACATGAAGCTAACTGATTAGTGTGGTCGTTACAGCTAAATCCAGGATATCGTTTTTTATTATGTGGTGTTACTAAACCCAGAGTCTCTGAATCTGCATATAATCACATGAAAGAGGCGACGCTGGTAACAGACGACACTGACAGTAACCACAGACATGAACAGACCTACAGAGGGACAAACAAAGGTCAGACTATGACATTAACCCTTTATAGGGCGCTCCTTGAAATACCTGGAAAATGAAGATTTCAACCTTAGGGCGTTATTGAAGGATATTTCAAGATATTTTTGTGACTTTAGAAAAAAAAATGTTGTAAATCCAGATTAATCAAGTTACCATGTATGGTAGTTACCATATATGGTAACTTGCCCGTCTACAGTTTAAAAAAAAGAGAATTTATAATAAATAAAAGAAACAGTAACAAAAGATTTATTTAGAATTATTTTAGTTTGAGGTAATGATACCGACACAACCCCTAACAAAGTGTTTATAAAGTTCATTTAGTCACATTTTTCTGGGGCGAAAACATAATTCAGACTAAAGCTAAAGCAGCTAAAGCAGCTAAAGCAGCTAAAGCAGGAGGGAAAGCTGCAAAAAGCCCTGCAGACTGTGTGAATGCTAACAGTCTTATCAACACCGCTGCTAAGCTATGAAGGCACAAGTAGATCTGACTGTAATTATAATACTACATCCTATTAAACTAACGTGTTATTTATATGAATTCTTCCAACACGGTTTTGTTCTTTCACTTGCAACCCTGGCGGCGATCTTGTAAGCAAGTAAAAATTAACATAAAAACACAATTTCAAGCTCAAAGTAGGCTGACTCCTATATGCTATAGAAGGTAAGCAGCTTTACATATTTCTCACAAGAAGAACAAACTACAAACCTAAACCACTGTGAGGAATTTAAAATATAACACCGGCTACAAACAAAGGAACTGCTGCAGCCAAAGTCAGGAAAGACAGCGTGAATACATAATTAATACGCTCATCAATATTACGACCCCTTTGTGTGAAAGCTGCTACGAGAAAGATCCAAGATTCAGTTTATTATCATCACAGGACTGTGAGAAGAAACACAGATGTGGTCCCTTTATGCCGCTCACAAAGAAGACAAACTATTCAAGTCATAAAAACTATTTTTACGGTGATGCAAGGGAAGAATCCAGTCATCTCACAAGACAGTTGTTGTTTGTTTTTTTCTGCTGGTTGGTGGTGTCATAGGAGCAAGTAAAGAACAAATACGATTCAAACTGATACGTAGGTTTACTGCAAATCCTATGAAGTCAACAAGCAGGCTATCAGGCTTCAGTGTTTTAATCAGCTTCTGTTTTAGACTCATTTAAAGGCACATACAAGTGAAGTGGCTCTGACACCATTTGCAAACTCTTATCTTCTCCTCCCACTATCTGCGCACTGAGCTCCACGGGACAGATGTACTGAAAATTTCCATTGGGTGAAAAATTATGGAAATGTTGGAATTTCAGCTAAAAAAAAAAGAGTCAGATGTCAGTTTCAGATGCCAAAGATCATTCCTACAAAGTTTCAACAGATTCTGAGATGGTCAAACAGCTGATCTCTCCTCGTCTCGCTGAGCTCACACGAAATGACTCCAACAGGAAATTCAGATTATGGGAGCTACTGAAATCTCAAGACTGCCATGACGTGACATACGAGTGTATAGAAACTTTTGTTCACGACTAACTAATGAACCAAACCCAGAATCAAACCTAAAATGACCTCAGATTCCTCTTTGTAGTCGAGGCCTATCTGTTTCCTATTTGCTGCTGGTCAACTGGATTTTTTTCACCCTTGAGAGAAATCGTGACAACTTCTCCAAGATGCTTGGAAACATCTACCGAGAACCGTGAAGAAACGAGCGTAATTGTACCCAGGAGAGCCGAGGGCGATCGCACCTCCTTCTGGTGGTGGGAACAGCCCTCTTTCACCATCTTCACATACGTTAAGTCCCTTTTGTGAAACAGTGAGTACACAACAATCCAAAAAACCCATGAAAAAGTAAAAGGACTGAGAATTTCAGCATTGCGTAATCGCAAGACTCTCATTAAAAAGTCAGATGTTGCACACGCTGCAGGGCTGTGGCGGCTGCGAGCTAGCGGAGAACGAATCTTCTCATTATGTGTGCAGAAAGTCTTGTCTGCACGGTTCAAAACTCTCGACATCTTGTTTGTAAACCAAACGGAATTCTCACATGTGCTCTCTGGTTTAAACCCACAGTTCTACCGCTGCATCTGCAAGGCCCAAAACCGAACCCTGTGGCCACATCCAGCGCTCGCAGGGTTCTGTGTTCGTTGCTCCAGTTATGTCTAATGAGTGAAGGGGGGGCGGGGAAGGGAAAGCCCTGGTGTTCTGCAGCTAAAAGCCCCACCATGGGATGAATAATGAATACAGATTCCCCATCCAGTCTATCCGCATACTAGTTCAAAGGCTTCCTGCCAGTCCATGCGTAAAGCAACAAGACACACAACTCTGTGGTAATGGCCCTCAAATCCAGGGGCCGGCCCGAGCCTACTGAGCCATGCAAATGCCTCGGCGCTGAGGACGGCGACGAGGAGGATGTGCTAAGGAGCCGCTCATCACATCAGGGGTGGGGAGAAGCAGCAACACAACACGAAGTACAGTAGTGTTGACGCTGAATGATGCTAACGACCTCCGTGGCGAGTCGGGTGAGGCTGTCGGAGGGCATCACGTATCAGCAGCAGCCACCACGGAAGGAGCTGCTGCACCGTTATAAACATTGCCTTCACAGTTCCTCTTTTTTGTTCAATTTTCTGTAGAAAGAAAAACTCATTGTTTCAGCAGGGACAGCGTATGTGTGTTTTTGATGTGTGTGTGTGTGTCTGTGTGCGTGTGTGTGTGTGTGTTTGTGGCCATACAGTCATTTAGCCATTCTCCTGATTAGACTGAAAACAAAAGCCGTGGTTATCAGCAAAGGAAGCAGCACTCAGCTTGTGAGCCCATCAAAGGAAAACATGTTTTTCTCTGCAGAAAGCAGCGCAGCTCAAAGCAAGAAAGAAAAAAAACGTGTAGTCAAAGCTCCTCTGGGAAGGTGCGATGTATGTCTGAGGCGCTTTTGCTTTTTTAAAAAAAAAACTTTCATTCCCCGACTTTCTCCTCCACCTCTGTTCCACACTTCTCTTCTAATCCCTCAACTTTCATCTCCTCCTCATTTCCTCACCTCTCCTCCTTCCGTCCGACTCTTTGCATATAAATCCATCATAAGGCCGGTTTCTTAGTGTCACTGGAATCCTGCTGGGAACATTTCAGCCCACCTCGGATCTCACAGCAGCCAAAGTGGGAAGGGACCAGCACCGGAGGGGCTCGAGCTAAAACCTTTGGGGTTTTCAGAAGGCGACGCTCACATGTGTGCTGCTGCTGCTGCTCAGAATAATGCAATTTACTGGAGTTAAAGTGAAACAGTGAAGGGCTTCAAACTTTCTTCTACACATTAAAAGACCTCCAAGTGTGGCAGGAGGGCTATTTATTGGAGCGGCTCGTTCTCGCGGTGGAGTTTGGAGTGTCTACTTTAATTACAACAGTGTTCGGCGCCACGCATGGGCGGCGAGCGCTAATTCTGCCTCACCTCCTCGACCCTGATAGACCGTAAGTGAACAGGAGAGGCTGATTACTGGACAACTGGCAGGACATCGGCCGTTTGCAAGTGAGAGCCAGTGAGGTTTTTGTGTTACACCAGTAATGAGGTGCTAAGACGGGAGTCGCCGAGTGTTTAACGGCGGCACATACGAAGCCACCCGAGCGTCTGCACGGGGGTTTCTCTGCACGCTGCAATTTTCTCTCACAGTCAAAACAAGAAACTGTTAATTGCTTGTTAATGTGAATGTGTTTCTCCTTCCACTGGGCTTCTGATGCACTCTGCTTCCTGTACAATAGCAGCGTCTCCAAATAATGACCAAGCAAACTTTTAAATAGTTGCATTTTTTTTTTTAAAAAGACAAAAGAAAATGCAAATCAGGCCTGTTTCCATTATCTGCTTTGAAGCAAATAAACTGCACCGTGTCATCAGAAAGTTCTGGTATGAGCTACGAGATTAGAAGAAACCGGAAATAAAACCAGGGCTGCAGTCCAAACGGCACACTTTACAGCTTCCCTTATAAACTACGTGCTGTTTCATGCAGTGTGCATCCAGCTGGGACAAACGTTCTCATCATTACATCGCCCTTAGAGTTTGACCATCGCAGTCTGAGAACGGCCAGAAAGACACGCAGGCCTGCACGCTGTGAAATTAGCACATCCTGTGATTGTTGGCATTCAAGACCTTCTTCTTCTATGGTATTTACTAAATCTGGCATACAGCGAATTAAACATTTTAAAGAAGAAGAAGAAGCAAATCTTTGTCCACGTACAAGAGGACATGTTTCATGTTGAACGGAGGCAAAGGCAACAGAACAAGATGATCCATCATATGAGCTCAATTTACATCAGAAACTCCCACTATACAGAACCCTGGAAGGGACATGGAGAAAGGAAAAAAAACAGGGAGAGGGGAAAAAATAGAGGCATCTTTTACGAGATTTCGTAAAAGTCTCATCAACCTTGTCAGATGTTTAGTGAAAACTGTGCCTCTTGGAAAGCACTGCTCGACTGTCTTTATATTTTAGGCTGGTTTCAAAATAAAAGTCTCGTATGAGGGGGAGGGGCCTCCACTGTCGTTTCTCCATACTGCCAAAAAGACCCAGAAGTACCTATAGTTGTTTACTTCTTCTTCTTCTTCTTCATCTGCTTTTGATTTGGCGTTTGGCATCGAACGCTCAGGTGCATTACTGCCACCTACTGGACTGGAGTTCCCTGTAGTTTTGCGAGATCTCATGAAAGTTGTTGCGAGATCCCGAGAAAGTTTTACGAGATCTCGCAAAAGATGCCTCTGTTTTTTTCCTCTCCTGTTTTTCCTTTCTTTCTCCACGTCCCTTCCAAAGTTCCGTATGCATCAACTCATTGTTTAAAAATAAAAAAACTCACATGAGCATAAAAACGTTTTAGTTTTTTTTCCCTGAAACTTGACTTTTACATGAACTTTTTCTAATGTGATACTTCAACAAGCTCATATATATACAGTACAAATGTGTGCTCGCGTCGTGTCATGCCCTCTGTATGTTACAGGACATTTATTGGGGAGTTTTTTAGGGTTTAAAGTCTTATCTACAGCTGGATAATGTGAATTTGAGTATAAGAACAATTCAGCAGCATCACTTGATTTGTTCAACGTGCTTAAAGTAGTTTGTTTTACATCTCACATCTCTTCTCCCTACAGCTGCTTTAGAAAACAGGATTCACTACATGCTGGATTCCTGAAGCGTATGTGGGAAACACATGTGAGCTTTTCCAGTTGTCTGCTAAAATGTGAACTATTTTACATTCTCAGCCATTTGCTCAAAATCCAATTATCTGAGAAGGTGACAAAGATTTAAATTCATCCTGATATTAACAAAATGGCTCCATCGCCAGTAAATCGGAAAAATAATGTTCCACGCCAGACTTCCTTCCTATTTTTAAAGTAGTTTTACTATCAGGTGTTTCAAATAAGATAAAGAAATATAAAAAACTAAAGTTTAAAAACCCTATTTGGCCAATCTTCCATAAAACAAACTGGAGCTGTTTGTGTTCCTGTAGATGTGAAATCCTGCAGCACTCATTCATCTGATGTCCAGTTATTTCAGCCACTTAGTAAGTAGTAAAACAAGATGACTCCATTAACTCCAATGTCTGCTAATTACTGATGTTCCTCCTCCAGTTCATTAGCAAAACATGCAGCGTATTGTTATCTGATAATTGCTGATCGATCATCGTCAGGGGAGCTTCGGCTATGACGGAGTAAATAAAGACACTGACCTCGTTAAAGTTGGCCACCTCCTCGCAGTTCTCCGCTATGCGGCTGTAGAAGGGCAGACCTGAAAGATGAGGAGGAGTTCAGCGGTTAAAATATGGTTCAATAATGTCACTGTGATCGCTGTTTATCTCAGTGTGAGTGGGTGGACTCACAGCACGGGGCATTTATAACAGCACAGCGCTCTCCGTGTTGATCTGCTCGCATCAGGGACAGAATCCGGTTTCAGGGTTTTAGTCACAGAAATTAGCAAATAATTGTTGGATTTTTATAGGATTAAAAACCATTTTGTGGAGAAAGCTAACACACATGCTGCTCCGTGCTCTGTTTATTTGCCAGACATAATCACATTTTATTTCATTTGTTTGCAAAAACGAGCAGTAAGATGAGTTCAGAAAATCCAACAAATAACTGTTTCTGGTTCGAGCAAATAAAAAAAATAATTGAAAAAGCAGTGTGCATTTCAGATCCTTGTCTGTTGTCCAGGGTTTTCAGGAAACTCAGGGCAGACGATGACAAATAATAGTTACTGGACGCAACTCAAGTTCTACGAGCACAGAGGAACTAGAACAATGGAGGGTTTGTTAGCTTATGTAGGCAGGAGAGGGCTGCTACTTGACAAAAACATCAAGAAAAAATGGTGATTATCGCCTTCAAAGAGCTTTGCACATCAGTTTTTTAGGAGTGCCCACTCAGGCTTTTCGCCCCAAAACAGACCTGAAAGACGTTCTATAGGGATGGTTCTGCAGTGACACAAATCTCTGAGTTAAAGGCCTAGAAAGAGACAATTGTCCAATATTTGACATCCATCCATCATCTATACACCGCTTAATCCTCACTAGAAGGCAGGTTCACCTGGACAGGTAACCAGTCTATCACAGGGCTACACTTAGAGACAGACAACCAAGC
>NW_007578828.1:163991-167629 GCF_000690725.1 Stegastes partitus | reverse complement strand
CACGTATACATTTATACACACACACACACACACACACACACACACACACACACACAGACGTAGTAATTAATTACATTTCCTGTCAGTTTGAATAGAACTAATTAGACTCCAGCTGGCTCAGTCATTATTATTATTACTATTATTACTATTATTATTATTATTCAGATGTTGAAAGTGTCTTTTTTTCACCTTCACAGAGGAAACAACACCTGAGCTCAGTAAAAACAGAACAAACAGAAGTAAAGCGTACGAGATGCGACGCTTCATTCAGCCTCATCTTTTCCATTTCAGTCATACAAGGTGGCTCTCGTTTGTAGTTTCTGTTCCCTTCTCTCTCTCCAGTCACTCCTACACTCTCTACAACCTTCTAAAACCCACATCCTTTGAAATAATTGTTTTAGAAAATAAACACCACTTTAATGTCGGAGCGAGAGAGACAATGTTCCTCCTACATTATTGAAAACAGCGGCTCTGCTGTCATGGCAGCGTTTCGGTGAAGATGTGGGTTTTAAACGGCGGATCATGTGAGGGCTTATGTAAGGTGCTCAACACCAAAAACTAAAACAACGCGGCGCTAATCAGCTCGGCTTCTGGCCTTGGTGGAACGGTGAAAGATAAAAGAGGCAGAGAGCAGAGTGACGCTGAAAGAAGTGACCTGGAAGGAAAAGAAAGGGAACACGGCGTACATGTTTTATTTTGAGCAGACAGATGAAAAATGAAAGAGTGAGAGGAGGATGTGAAAGACTCGAAACCGGGAAAAATCAGGAGGGAACTGAGGTGCTCTGCAGATTTTATTCAGTTTTATGTAAACCCAGGTTGGATACAACAGAAAAAAAAGGTGAGAATAGTTTGTTGATCCAGCCAGAGTGTCTCAGACGGTCAGTTCATGTCTGTGTCAGCAGAAGATGCACAGAAAAGAAAAGTTAAATTAAAGTCTGCAGGAGACAAAAGATTGCACAAAGCTCTGTTTCAGTCCCGCAAATCAGGAATATAAAAAAACAACAAACTCTCCGAATATCAAGCGTGTGAAAGTTGTGAAGAGGTTTGATTGGTGCAAAGACAGAAGATGCAGAAAGAAGCAGTAACAGAATATCTCAAAGCAGAAATATGGTCTTCATTTTTTCATTAGTTCCTCCAGAAAGCGTGGCACACGACGCCATCCTGCAGGCGACTGAGCAGCTCGTGAGCTACAAGAGCTGGAGTGCTGTTCTCCGATAAGCCGACAGCTACAGATAACACGAAGAATTCATCAAAGACGTGTCGGGGAATCAATTCAGTTTTGATACCTCGCTTTTGAAGCGACCTTTCTTCATTTATTGTCTCCGCTATCTGCTGTCGGACTGCGCTGGGAACGTCGCGGTCTTCTTTACTTCATTTCTACATTTCCTCTTCAATGCAATCAATGACTAATAGCTGCATTTTCTTAAGAATATTAAATGTTTGACACAACATGTGGAGTCAGCTTTACACACAGAGGCAAGAAAAAGTAAAAAGAAAAGAAAACGTCTGGATTGTGTGTCATTTGTTGTAAAACACGGACAAATCTATTGTTCTCGTCTTCACTGAATGCATCACTCAAGTTTCATAGTGCAGATTGGGGGAAATAAAAGCATGTGAACTCCTGAGCTTAGGGCGTCAATAAAAGAGAATTGGAGTCAGAAGTCAGCTACCATGGGGTCAAATCAATAAACAAGACTGGAAATGTGGAGGAGAGCTACTTAGAAACAGTCAAACACTTTGCATTTGCTGTCCAGAGGTAGCGTGAACCAAGCCTCAGAAAAAAAGAAAAAGATCTCAAAAGACTTAGGATCAATAATTGTTGATTTTCATAAAGCTGGAAAGGGTTGCAGAGTAATGTCAGAGTGCCGAGACACTCATCAGTCCACAGCTGGATAAACCGCCAAGAAATGGAAATGATGCAGGACTGTGGCTGCTCGCCCGAGAAACAGGCGCCAGATAAGACGGCTCTAAAAGCGTTTCATCGGGTTAAAAAAAGAAGCGCAGAGAAACATCTGAAGGCTTTAAGGAATCCGTGGAGCTGGCTCGCATTTCAGTTTATGAGTTTAAAAATCATTTAGGTGCCAAAGTTTGCCAGAGCGTGACCTGATACTGGACAGCACCGCTGCATAACAACCTGAAAACATCATCCAAACGGAGACGCTCGGGAGAAGTTGCAGCAGGACGAAGACTCTGAACATTCAGGATGATGATACTGTGGCTTCACCTCGAGGGAGCCGTTCACAAAGGACATCCCAGAAATATAAACGAGCCGGAGAAAGCGCCGGTTTGAGGTTATTGCTGCCAAAGGAGGTTCAACCAGATATTAAGTCCCAGGATTCGCTCACTTCCACCACCAGCACTCTGAATGTTTAACGGATGTGTTCAATAGAGGCGGTACTTGGAGGACATGGGCTGATTCTGAGCCGTTGTTTGAAAGCACGACGTCTCAGGATTCAAATGGGGAAAGAAAATATTCTAGGACACTAATACAACAGCAACAATAGAGCAGCAGGTGTAATAAGAGCATGCAGACAGCAAAACAGCAGCTTTTAACCTTCTCTGGTGTCTTCAGGGCCGAAAGCTGGTTAAAGCACAATGAGTCCAGCAAACACAACGCCTCCAAGCTAATGAGAACAGGGTGGAGGCGTTACGTACACTGTGTTTGTGATTCATCACCAGGTAATTCAGAAGCTCAGGTAATTCCAAAGGGTTCACTACAACATCTCCCTTCAGCCTCTCCGGGGGTCATGTATGCTTTGGCATGCGGGGAGGAGTTGGGTGTTTCTGGCAGAAGTCTTCCTCTCCAGACAGGAAGTTTCTTTTTTTGGAGCTGAAAGCACTCAGGAAGCTTCCTGACAGCCTGCAGGGAAAAGCATGCCTCAGAAAGCCCACAGCAGTGGAAGAGAATGAGAACAGTGGCGTACACGTTGTCAATAGAAGAAGCACCGCTGCACAATATAAATGAGTTCTGGAATTGAGGAGTAAAGAAAAATGCAGATTATTATGCCGTCGATACACGGACGATTAAACTTGATGCGATTGAGGAAAGAATATACAGAGCAGATGGAGAGATGGAGGGAGAAGGAAAGGATGCAAATGCTCTGATTGGATTTCTCCATCTGGGGCTAGATAGATAACAGATATAATTACAGACATCAGCCTCTTCTAACTCTTTGAAATTAAGGATGTGTAGCAAAACATTGGAGCAATTACTCAAACCAAAGCAGCAGTTTTTGAAGTGAAACTAATGGTGGGAGCCACAGTGATTCATCTCATGATGGGTTTGATCCCCGCACTGCTCTCCAGCGCCCACCTCATCTGTGACTCTCTGTTATCTAATGATCCATAAATATCAAACACACACTCGTTCATCGAGCCACCCGGATTAAATACAATTCCAAATAAAGAAGCACTTTCATAATGTGAGGTTGAAACCAGGCCGACCCTTTAACGATATACAGTCGTGACTCAATAATCCTGAACCTGCTATTTGGCAGGTTTTTAGGAAAAACCAACAGAACCCATAAAAACAGCCTTAACATAGCGACAGCCTTGGATTGTGACTCCGACATGACATTTAATGTCACCAATCAGGATGACGGCGTATTATCTGACTGAACAATCCCACAGATTGGCTA
>NW_007578828.1:157622-158489 GCF_000690725.1 Stegastes partitus | reverse complement strand
CCACCTGTATTTATCCTGTGACCCTTTAGGGGGCTCAAACCCTAGGTTGGAAACAAACACACTATCCTGTCTCCAGCTACCTCACGTCGTGTACAATCACAGAACCATGTTTCATGACAGTTTGTTTTTGATGCTTTAACTACATTTGCCTGAAGATGATTTGGTTCGTTTGGTGGATCTGAACACTTTCTGAACCACTTAACTGTCAGAAACATAAATAAATCAGCTCATCGACATTTTTATTAAAATTGAAATGGTCCTTTTGACGTCTAAAGTCTGCTTGCTTGTAAAAAAAAAAAAAAAAATTGAAGGACTTAAGTGCTGCACAGATTAAATATCTGCCAGCTGAAGGACTCGCTGCTGGACAAGACAGAGACAGAACAATGAGATCGATTTAAAGAAAAAAGAAATTGAAAATCATCATTTTGCTATATGCTTATAAGCTTTTGCCACATGTTCAACACACAGAGAAGTGAAACTGCAAAATGAAGACAGAAAAATAAGTTCACAAATATAAAAACATCAGATAAAGAAAACAGAAAAAAAGAATAGAATATAAACCGATTACAGACAATAATATTTTATGACATTTATTCCCTTTAAATGTCAGTGAAAACCATCATCTGTGTGCACTGTTTATTCAAGGTCAGGGAACAGGGCTGTTGGCTGCAGCCTGTGCTCACCTGGCTGCTTTGTGATGCCTCTGAATGCTCGCTGGCCGTTCGCTGCACTCGCTTTGTCGCTCTAGTTTGCTTTGAGGCTTTGTGTGGGTGTGTCTGGGTGCACGTATACATTTATACACACACACACACACACACACACACACACACCTACACACACACACACACACACACACACACACACACA
>NW_007578828.1:100737-154392 GCF_000690725.1 Stegastes partitus | reverse complement strand
AACTTAGCCAAAGAAAGGACAACATGTGAAAAGCCTAAAAAACCAAATAATCCAGTGTTACATAGAACATTATTTGTGGATGTGTGTAAAAGTGCATGGGATTGTTAGAATAAGATGAAAAAATGGGGAAAAAAAGTACTCAAGAGCAGCATTCTATGATGATGACATGTTGGTGTGTATGTCTAAAGCAGCTCGAACCCAAACTTTAATATTTAAAAGTGCATCAGTGGGACAATGTGAAAAAAACAAAACGGGCCATTATCATTAAACTGGTTACCGCTGGGATCTGACTGGATGCTACTGAGGCACAAACAGGAGCTAACGCAGCACAAGTCCTGCTTATCCAGCCCATTCTGGACAACTTACTGGTTTGGCTGCACCACACAATCGTTCTGCTACAGAGGAGAAAAAAAATAAAAGCTCTGGTTCGTTTGTATTTCTTTAAACCAATCACAGGCATCGTGAGCAGAGCTTGGTGTTCACTCAGAGGAATGATGGCTGGGATTGTTTTGGTGGAACATCTGCATACAAGGAGGTGAGCACTGTGATTAAAATCCATCGGAAAGTAAAAATTAGCCTCACTGAATTAGCCAAAACTTGACATTTTCATTATGGTAGCTCGTTGCAGAGGGATTTTTGATATTTTTATCCCACAGTGAGTTGACTTTTGAAAACTGTAGCATACAGATAGTGAAGAAAAATGACATGAGTGGCCAACATCAGGCTTCTACCTGCATCCTACATGGAGTGAGTCAGACGAGCGCAGCACCAAACTGTGGGCAGACACAGTTAGAAACAAGCTGCTGAACATAGTGGAGCATTTAGCAGGTAGAGGGGAACATGTTTCCCTCTGGAGCTGGTGGAGACCAAAAACAGAGCTAAAAGAAGTTCAGCTGAATATTTGAATTGCATTCACTAAGTGATGGATGGGACGGCTCTCAGTTTGATGCTGAGAAGACAGCGGGCAGACTCAGTTAGTGACTAGCTGGTGGACTTAGTGGAGTATTTAGCAGCGAAAGAGTTTTACTGTTTGGTGAGAGAACAAAACATGGATCATCGGATCAGAGAACAACAAATTTAAAGGCCATAGAAATCAGGAGGGAAGCCGAAGCCACCATCAACTGCAATGAGGGGGCATCATGGTGTCCCACACATGGGCTGCTCTCCTGCAGAGACCCCCGGGTGGCAGGAGGCGTGGCTCGTCGGGCGGATCTGACAGATTACCAGGCGGGCCACGCCTCCAGGAAACCACCAGCTGATGAAGACACGTCACCACAGACGTCAGTGACGCTTCTGAGGACGACTGACGTCACAGGTGAAACATGTCAAAGGTAAAAACAGCTCCTATCTCACACTGTCTGACAAAAAAGAAACCTTATACCTAAAATCAGAGCAGACAAAATGAACCTAATCACACTAAAACATGGCTAAAAGAACACTGGTGAATATTTGGACTGGTCAGAAACAGGTCAGAATGAATCAGGACGTATAAATATGCAGCTCCTGAGGTGATGACGTGTCCGTGCTGTGTTCATAACCTGTTTCTGCTACCTTCAGATGGCCATTACTTCTGATGTTACACTCTATTCTGGGACATATTCTGGCTAAACCATTTTACTACACATTGTTATAGTTGCTGCCAAACAGAGTGACCACCAGAGGATTTAGATGCAGTCACATACTTTGATGGCTACAGAAGCTACAACAGCCCTTTAACCCTCCTGTTATCTTTGAGGTCAATTTGGTCCCATTCAATGTTTAACATAAATGAATAAGTCGTGGACATCATTTTTCAGTTTTATTTAAAGGGCTGCTTATAGTTAAACTTGGGTCACCATTTTAATTATGAGATTTTCTGGGAGTTTAAATTGCTGCAAGGATGAAATATGTCAGTAAATGTGAAGGTAACAGGAGGGGTCATGTTTGTAGGATCACAACTACTGAGCTACTAGACAGTGCACCTCATGGAGCTTTAATTCAGACAGGCACAGAGTCTGGGCGTCACAGGGTCCTTTCTGTCCAATCGCTCACTACTGAAGTCCGTCCCTCCCACTTTGTGTGCTTTACAACCGAAGCAGCGTTCATTCATTCACTCATTCATTCTGCTGCTCACCACATCGCTGCTACACCAGCCTCTACAGATCATCGCTGCCGTTCACCTCCTCTTCAGAGTTTGGAGATTTGTTCTTGCCTTCTGAATGCCGATGTGTTTTTAAAGTAGGATCGCAGCGATGAAACCAAAGCGAGCCAGTCTGGCAGAAGTTAACGATCACGTGTCCCGAATCTGAGGAGTCAGACGCAGCGCCGTTACTCAGGGAAATCCTTTTCATCCTCTTCAGGCGACCTTAGAACTCAGTAAGAGCTTCTTGAAGTCAAGTCCAAATACCAAGCGATGTAAGTCATCAAGAATTTTTGATCTGTTTTGGCGTCTTCAGTTTCAAACCTTCAAATCTACATCAAAAAACTTTGGTCGTCCCGGCTCTAAATCCGGCTCCAGCTCCAAAAGTCCTCGCTCCCAGTCTCCACACACTCTGTCTCATCTGGGCGTCCAGAAGTCTCTCCTCCAAACAACACAAAATCTAATTCAAGTCCTGTTTCCTCAGTGCATGTTACCTGCTGTACAACTTCCTGGTTCGAGTCCGCTGTCTCCGCCCACCAGAGTGACGTCACATATATGTGCAGCTCCAGCGCCCCCTGCTGGTGTGGCCCTCACCTCTGTAGCAACATACTGGCAGGTAATGACATCAATAATTAAACTCTGTTCACTTCTTCTAAGTCAGGCTGGGGAAGAAAAGTCTTTGTGGTTGTGTTGAAATATCAGCTGTTCTCAAGACCTTAATTCAATGCTGCTATAGAATATTACAGCCACTGATAGTTGCCCCCGACAAGATTACTCCATAGTTGCCCCTGATAGAGCACTCTGCCCCATCTGTGTGTGTGTGTTTGTGTCTGCAAACAGTCTCTAGCTCGAGCGCTCAGGTCGAACAAGTTGGTCTTTTACAGGTGAGCTAGGAATGGCGTCTCCTCAGAATGATGAATCAGTGCAAACATGGCGCCGCTCGGGGTCAGAGGTCCCTGTTTTTAAAATGCTGTTTACCTTCAAAAGGGTGGGAGGTAGATTTATGGGATTTGGTGCAGATAAGCAATCATGTTGGGGCTTTGCGTTACTTCAGACAGGTACAGAGTCACAAGGCCCATCTCTGTCCAATCGTTTACTACTTACATCCAGCCCACCCACTTAGCGTGCTTATCATTCACTCAGCCCGCTACACGCTCACCACATCCCCGCTACACCAGCCTCCACATGATCCCTCCCTCCTCCTCCTCTTTTAAACGTTCAATATCACGACTCTAACAGTTTTACAAAGAGGGCTGCAGCACACCTCTCTGCATCGGTCGGTGGCGGAGAGGAGGAGGACGAGGAGCCAGCTGGGAGCATCCTGGTGTGACGTCTCATCAAGCTGCAAACCTGAGCTGCTCATTCAGAGACACTCTGTCATATTTTGTGGGACCGTACAACACAGATGCTTTTTAATTGTACCCTAAAACTATGTAAACTGGATTTTGTACAATGCGGTATTCATTTAAACGTTGAGAATCTCAAACTCTGCCGGAGGGTTTGTGTGTGTCAGGCTTGCTCAGGTTGTTCCAGAGCATCACTGGAGCAGAGTCAACGGCAAACACAAATAAATATGTAAATAAATAGGGGGCACAAGCTTTTGGTTAAGAGCATCTGTCCCTTGTGAAATTCCTGTTGAGGTCACAGACTGATGGGTAGCAGAATGCAGTGTAACACCGTATTGCATGTAAAAGGTATTTAAAAGTCTGGAGTACAACAAAGGGGCTGGAGCACACGGCTTAATTCATCACTGCTGTGTCTTCATTAGAGGCAAAGTGCAAACAAAGACCTGAGGCTGCATTCAACACAAACAAAGGTGTACAACTGCCACTGGATAATTGAACGGGGCTTTCAAATGAGAGTGACTACAGTCTGTGCCACACCTCCAACACTATGTCCGAGACACATTGAATTCCCCATTTAGCCAGTTATCCAGTGACAACTGTACATCCGGTTTAAGTTGAATGCACAGCAGTGTTGAGATGTTTGTTTGTGCAATAAAATGCTGTGAATGAGGCATTGTCCTCCAGCACCCTGTTGGCTGTTCTCAAGCTGATTTAGTTGCATTTTGCAGTAAGGTGCATGAGGAACCCGTGTTTAATGATACAGCCGTGACTCCATAATCGACCCTTAACAATCCTAAACCTGCTATCGTATCTCGTATCTGGACCTCCGTCTTGACAATCCGACAGCCTTGATATCCGACATAACAGAAGGTTTTACATTTAGTGTCGGATTATCGAGTCACGACTGTATTTAAATATCTTTTATGGGAACTCCTGTTTGGTGCTGTTGCAAACTTTCAATGTGTTGGCGTGCATCATCTGTCCTGCAGCTACAAGGAAGATGGTGTTGAGCTTCTGCGTTCCTTCAAATAGGAAACTATTATAATAAAATGTGACGTCAGTGAAAATCGGTGAACATCTGAACAGAAGCAGGTTTTACTGAATCAGATGTTTCCACTTCAAGGGATATTTCACTGACTCATTCATTTACTTTTTCCCTAAACTAAATCTTAAAGCAAGTCCTCAGCCTGAGAGTTCATTATTTACATCACGTGGGCTTGTTTTATGTTCTCAGAACGGAGGCGGCTCTTAACAAAGCGACTCTGTGATGTAGGTTCCCACAACACCAGTGATACAACTACACACACACACACACACACACACACACACACACACACACACACACAGAAACAACGCTGCTCTGGCTCTTTGAAATTACAACCACATGAACTGCAGCCACTGTGTGACGGCTGAACCGTGGAGTGAGAGAGCAGAAGATCTAATCCCTGACTCGGATGACACGCTTCATATAATATCAGGACCCTGCTGAATTCACTGCAGCACAGAGCAAACACTGAAAGCCATCCTTTTCTACACACACACACACACACACACAGAGCAGAGAGAGGGAGGAAGGAGGGTGGTGGTGGTGGTGGTCTGTTACATCCTCCTCGTCGTGATGGTGACAGCAGGAGTCCAGATCAGAGATCAGCTGAGACCGAACACCTGTCAGAGAGGACTCATCGCTGTCCAAGGTGCTGAAACACACACTCACCTCTCCTCCCTTCCTGCCTCGGCTTCTCTCACACACCAGCACAAAGAGGCTCAGTGAATGAATCCACCCAAGCATCCCCAACTGGGCTTTCTGTCGCTTCCCCTGAGACACGGTCGGAGGCTGTGATTATGATCCTGGAGGAGCTGCACTCAGCCGGTTGGTCATTAGTTGGAAGATATGAGGAGAAAATGTCCCAACACCCCCACCTCCAACACCCTCTTTAGCAGTGGATGCCTTCAGCTTAGTCAACACTGGCCTTTTGTCCTGTTTGCTTTAAAAGTAAGTCAACACAAGTTCAAAACTGTAGTGAGAAATCAGTGTGAAGTCACTGGATGCTCAGAGAACAACTCGGTTTCTTTCCTATTTTTGAGGTTGGATCGATGGCTGATCTGTTATATTTGAAAAAACAATACTTAGGAAGAGGAATCTGAGTCCTGACAGCTGGAAAAGACTGAACATAACATCTGTGTTTTGACATCACATGTTTCTTGGATACTTAACATGATGTCATAAAGTTTTCAACCATGTAATCACAATTTCATATAAATGTCCAGAGTGCACATGCAAAATAGTTTTAGGTCTTATTCTTCATGTCTGACATCATCCGTTTAAATCTTGAACACAGTGATTGTTCAGATTATTTGAAGAACACTTTTCCTGTTTGGACGTGAGAGCGCAGCGCGTCTTTGGTGACCACTGACTCACCAACAGGGTTTTCCCACAACTCGCAGGTCGGACGTCTGATTATTTCTCGTCACACTGTAATAAAACTGGGGCGCACCCCGCAGCGCGATCCAGTTTCTACACACACACACACACACACACACACACACACACACACACACACACACACACACACACAGAAGTCCTGCAGGTAAAGCCGTCCTACCTCTGAAGGTAACTTTGGCGATCCTGTCAGCTCTCCCCCGGAGGTGAGCGACCGTCTTCAGGTGAACCATTAGGGCCATCATTAGTCCACTGGGCTCGGGGGAGTACTGTTACTCCACACGGATCAAAGTTGAAGCGGTTTGGTGCAATCTGTGCTTGGTGATGTTTAGGTGAGCCTCTCCTCGCGTCTGGATTCGCTGGAGCCCAGGATCGTGTTCCATACGGGCAGCATGAACACTTTCAAAATGTCTTAGTTACGAGAAACGGAATCAGAACGAGTCACAGGCTCCAGTTAACAAGCATCCTCTCCAGCTCCGTGCTCCGTGGCTGCTGGGGCTCATCTCCGAGCTGGCTCCTGGTTTTTTACTCTGCTGGTTGCGCAGGAAGGGCGGGGGTGGGCTTCAGCTCCAGCGAGGGGATGGATGGTGGAGGCTCTGATTGTGGGAGATCAGTCCAGCCGTGGGATCTGGAGGAAATTCACTGCCTCTTTCTTCTTCTTCTTCTTTTTTTCTTTTACAGATCTTAAAAATCTCCCAGCCAGGAATCCACTGGGATTGATTTTCTTTATTCTCACTGTCTTATGTCTCCATGATTCCCACATACAGGAGTCTATATTCACTGAAATTAAACTGTTAAAGGCTGAAACATTAAAAAAACAGCAACAAAAAACAGGAAACTGACTAAACCTGCCAGTACGTTGCTCTGTCTCCTCTCCTTTGGTATCACCAGTATTATCCACCCTGAACATATTCTGTCCTAAATCTGTGGCTCTAAATCATATCTTTTTTAAGACAAGGCACAACACAGTTGCCAAGCAACTCAGTATGTTTTTAATCGGGTTGTGGGTATGGTAAATGTCAGGGGTTAGGCAGACTTAGTCCTTTTCTGGCTTTTGAGCAGCATTTCCTCTCTCTGGTCTGCTGAGATGAAATGAAGGTCACTCCAAACAAAGGAAAACATCTCTCACCTGGTGGCTGACCTACAGTCCATCTACTTATTATGAGAGAAGACCAGCTGGTGGGCGCTGAGACAGAAGTCCAGATCCACATACCTGGAGCCTGTTTTGGGAAACTGATAATTAACTGATTCACTAAATGTGGAAAAAACCCCATAAAATATCACCACTGTAGATGTGTACAGTCGTCCTCAAATGTATTCATCCCGTCCATTAAAGAAAAGGCAAAAGTCACAACTCAAATAACTAGAAACTGAAAAAAGTAATAATAAATAAAAATTTACTAAATTATAATTTAGTGAAATAAGATGTTGCTTTTGAACTGTGGTTGAAAAGAATCATTTAAAATAAAAAAAACAAACAAACAAACAAAACTGTCGTGGACCAATGAGAGGCCTTTTGTTGATGAACAGTGAAATCAGAACACCTGTCAACAGGTGAGAAGTCTGACTGAGAGTTACAGGAAACACCTGATTGGCTCAGAGGGTTGTTCAACTAGATGTTTGTTTACGGGTCCCATCAGGCTGGTTGTTGGTGTTTTTGTTTTTTTTGTTTGTTTGTCTTTTAAAAATATTTCTGCTGAACCACAATTTTAAAAAAACGCCCTGGTTTTCATTAAATTTTTATTTATTATTACTTTTATCAGTTTCGTATTTCCGCTGTTTCTTTCCTTCTTTAATGGGAGGCTCTGAACACATCTGAGGACGACTGCACGCCTTCATGAGAACGTTAGCTTCAATATTTGGGAGTTTTTGACAGAGAAGTTTGACAATATCAGGCTGAACATTGCTTTAACATGTAACGTATATTTCTAACCAAAAACTATTAAGGAAATGTGCTTGGCTGCTGGATTTAACTCACAGCAAATAAAAAAACATCTAACTGTGCCATGAGGTTCTTCAGAAGTCCCACTGCTTCCAGGAGTGCCAGAGTTGTGCTGATAGCAGAAAGTGTAGGACAACGCTGTGATGTTTCTGGTCCTCGACATCCCAGAGAGGATGTTTGTCGTGTCAGGCCCTCAGCACAGCTCCCTGCAGGTCTGATAACATACGGACACCGACTGTCAGATCGGGGTTGAATCACCTGCTCAGAAAGGCTTCCAGACCATTATGTTCTGTGTGAGAGTGTCTTGTGCTGTGACAGAACCGTTACACCACACTGAGCTTAAATTGGTTAAAATTACAAGTAGAAGTTACTCTAAAAGAGCATCTAGCAGCAGATTCCCCCTCCGGCTCAGTGTTACTGTTTACCGAGCCGCCCTATTTTAGGCAACTGTCTGGGACGGCTAATTAAAAGTTTTTCCCCTTCAGCTCTCCCAGAAAATTGAGGAAAATACAAAACAGTGGCAGACTGAGAGGGCCGGCTCAGCGATTCATCATCTCTGTACGGGAGAGCAGCAGAGACCCGAAGGACAAGCGCCGCCGGACGAGCCATCCTGTTGGTCCATACGGTAAAGGAAAGCAAATAAAACGTGGTTAAATGTTGATCGAGCCTTTATCTAGTGTAACATACATGACAAAATTACAACAGGATGGTAACCGAAGGCTCCTGGTTCATCTGGGGCCTTCATGTTTGGAGGTTGTCACCGCCGTGCTCTGGCTTCCTGTCACTCCACAGACATGCTGAGGCTAATTCTGATTCTAAATCGCCCATAAATGTAAATGTGTCTGGTTGTCTGTCTCTGTTTTATTCATGTGATGGACTGACGCAGAGCTGACACAGAGCTCCATCTATTATCCAGGATAATAAACTGACTGGATGGATGATGATGGACAGTCAGTCTCTCTTGATGCAGTACATCAGCAGAGACAAGCATCCTTTCGCTCCACCTGGGGGAATATTCAGGACTCGGCCTAAAAATCCTCCGGCGTGTGTCTAACAAGGCAGCACACCTTGTACTGTGGACGCTGAAGAGGCCACCTGAGGAGCAGTCCGGCCCGTCCTCTCTGGCTGGATGAGTGACGGAGGCTGTGCACTGATGCTGGGTTGCAGAGAGGCCAGGTTAGAGACAGCCATCTGCTTCCATCAGGGTTTTTTTGTTTTAAAAATGTATTAAGTTTTGTGCTGACTCATGCACTACTTCGAGATGCTGCAGTACTGTGTCTAAGTGTGTGTGTGTGTGTGTGTAGGTGTATGTGTAGGTGTGTGTGTGTGTGTGTGTGTGTGTGTGTGTGTGTTTGTGTGTCCACGGGGCAGGAGGCTATTGCAGAGATCTAATCAGCCCCAATAAAAAGGAATTTACCAACGGTTTAATAACACATGTATCAAAATCGACAAACTATTTATTGACCCCTGGAGACATAAAGGTCATAAGTGGGAAGTGTTTAGATTTTTTTTTTCCATCCATCCATCATCTCTACACCTTAATCCTCACCAGGGTCATGGGGGGCGGAGCCTATCCCAGCTGAGTCAGGGTGAAGGCAGGTTCACCTGGACAGGTAACCAGTCTATCACAGGGCTACACTTAGAGACAGACAACCAAGCACACTCACATTCACACCTACGGACAATTTACAATCACCAATTAACCTCAGCATGTTTCTGGACTGTGGGAGGAAGCCGGAGAACCCGGAGAGAACCCACGCTGCACGGGGAGAACATGGAGACTCCACGCAGGAAGATCCTGGGTGTCCTCACCGGGACGCCAACCAGCGACCTTCTAGCTGTGAGGCATTAACGGTGCTAACCCCTGAGCCACCGTGCAGCCCAGATTTTTTTTCTCACTGTAAAAACACAAAAGTCGATGTAAATGTTCTGCTGCAGGCTGCAGTAGATGAGTTCTGTTCTTATCATAATGAAGAATCAATAATAATGTCAGGATGATCTTTCTCAGGGGAATTCTTGTGTCACTTCTTCTCTTCAGTATGTGTTGAAAACCTGGTCTTTCTGTGTTTCACCTGTAATTCGTCACATCCTCCAAGTACGAGTTCATTCATGGACTGAGTCATGAGCAAGTGATCACTGAAACAGTTCTCCGCTACAGATCAGGACTTCAGCCAACAGAGGGAGATGTTGGTCAGGAGTTAAACCACTTACAGGCAAAGTGAATACAGACATTCTTCTGTACCTGTGGGACCCGTACAGATGGATAACACCTGCAGATCTTTGCATAATAATGGCAGGATTAGCTCAGGAATAGACGATGAAGCAGCTGTGCATTTGGATAATTGTGCATCTTTCAGACGGCTGCAGGTGTTGTAGGACATTTGGTGTTTTGACAAAAAAAGGTCAAAATGTTCTTCAGGAAAACTCAGAGGAGCTCTTGGAAATCTGAAGAGCTGTCAAACGAGAAAAAAGTGCTGCAGAGGCTTCCTCAGAGGCGTACGACTGTCAGACTTAACGGGAACGCCACCACGGGAAAAGAAATCAGGAGTAAGTCTGAGCTCTCCAGCTTTACAGAATAATAACAGAGACTAATGGAGATGAATCTGTGTTCTGTCACCAGCATGTGTGTTTATAAGACGTCCTGTTTATCATGTTCACAGTGTGGGTTGTTGTTTGTCTCACCTGAGGACAAGATCAGTCAAAAAGCACAGAAATGCTGTTCAGAATAACAGACAATACAAAGCATATGGTATTAATAGTTTAAGTCATTTAAACTTTGTTGCTCATCTCCTGAAACCTTCAGCTTGGTTTGCTGCACACAGCAGCCTACATGTTACTGAAGATGTGGCGTGTTGCTCCATCTAGTGGTTGAATGAATTCTTTGGAAAATTGGTGTAATCTTGAACTTTCTCTCCACGGATTAGCTCATGTGTTGGAGTCCTGCTTGGCCCAAACTCCTGTTCTCTCACACCTGCTGCAGGGATGGTGTCATGGAAAGGTTTGATCCCAAGGTGGATTGAATGTGCTAAAGTCAGACTGGAACAGAGAACAGGTGGGACTGACCTGCTGAGCAGACGTGAAGTAGAAATTAGACAGTTTAGGAAGGAATAGATTATAATTTACAGTCATAAAAATGAGCTATAAACTCATAGAGCATTAAAACAGAGTGCTCAGAGCGTCTGGGTTCATGTGGCGCCCATCGTCCTGCAGGTTGATCACAGCTGCTGCCAGAAGCTCAGCTCAGGGTGAAGTGAGGGTCGTTCCCTGAAGAGGGAGACATTTGGTCACTTTTTATTTCATTATTTTATCACAAAAAAATGAACAACACCCTGCAGCACATCTGAAGAGCTGAGAGCACATGAGGCTTTTTTGTTGTTGAATTGAGAACAACTGAAGCACATGAATCCATAAGCCCTCATGCAGACAGACACCTCTCTGCTCCACAGCTCAGTTATTTGTTTCAGCTCACCTCAAAACTTTTTTTTATTTTTAAAGATCTGAGCAAGCAACTTGAATTCCCTTTTTTTGCAAATCACAATCAAATGGATGTAAGTTTGCTGTGAGTCAGGTTGTGTTTCTGCTGACAGTGAGGAGCAGCATCGGCAGAGGGGAGGGAAGGCTGCTGTGTCCCAGCCCTCTGCATCCAGCTGCTGCGTCGCTCCGCACCACCACTGCGCCACATTCACTATGGCTTTAGCCGCAAGCAGGACGCTCTTGGCGCTATTCGTCACGTTTTGCGCACCGGGATGCGGATGGGCAGGTAAACGTTTACTCACTTTCTCCTGAGCAGGTGCACGTTTTTGTTTTTTTTTTTGTTTTTTTCTTTGCACTAATGCGTTAAGCAGCTGGTTAGCAGTTTTCTGGAGTTACTGATGCTTTCTGCTCATCCTGTGTGTCTGTCAGAGTTATGAGTTCTTACTGCTACAGGTTGTGATGCATTCAAAAGAAATCTCAGTTGTGTTATCTGTAAAAGAAGTTATCTGCTTTCAGGCATTTGCACATGTGCACATCCACCTATATGCAGCCAACACATCATTTACATTTATTAATGGCTCATCACAGTATTAATTGTAGTGTTTGTTTTGTTGAGCAGATGTGAAGCAGTTAGTTTGAGTGATATAAGGACAGCAGCTTGTTTATGAGAGGAAAATATGATGCAGGACTGTCGTGAAGCAAATCCTCGTCTCACACAGTGGACACGTCCTGAAGTAACTGTGAAGCATTGTTTAGAAGGAGATGACAAATCTGAGGCTACATGATGAAATTTTAGGCAAAAATAGGATTTTTCTGAGTGGTTTCACGCCAAACTGGTGACTAATCTGGCTGAACGTGGTGATAAATGACCTGCCTTCAAGTTCTCAGTCTGTCACTTGTGTTTTGGGCTTAAGCTGATCTACTGCATCCTCTGACATGTCACACCATCCATCAGCTGCAGGCAGGGAGAGGCTGGAATACGCCTGACAGCAAAACCAAGCAAAAAAGAAGAGTATGGAGAGTTTTTGGTGATGCAAAGACAGACATGATTTCACCAGAAGATATTCCATGTCAGTGCAGCGATTTATCAAATGAGCAGCACTTTTTTTTTGGACAAGCGGCTGTGGTTCTGAAGAGGCTTCAGAACCACAGCAGCACACATGTTTTTGAAGTTTCTCAAGTGCCGTTTGTAAAATCAATTTTCAGGCAGAGAGCTGCACATCTTCCAGACAGTAAAAAATATCCAAAATATCAAAAGTGCCATAAAGCCGGAGGAGTTCTGGAGGAGGGAAGGAAGCCAGTGCTTTTGGCTGCCTTTAAATGCCACAACCAGACTTTCCCTTTTTACTCCCTTTTAAAATGCATTCACTCCACTTAGTGTGTCAGCTGATATGTAAGTCTCTATATGCCTGGACTGTGAGCACTTAGTGTGTGAGAGCATTGCTTTCGCTGAATGTAGGCAGCTGCTATTTGTTGTGGTCACTTTCTTTTCCATCGTGCATCTTTTTTCTGCTCCACATTCATCCACTTCCATACGTTCACACCTGGGAGCTACTCAGCCCGACCAGCAGTTCACTGCTGTGGGCCACTGAGCGAGAGCAGCTAAATGCCTTCCTCTCTGGTATTTTGACAGTAGTTGTTGAGGGAGAAGAGCGTGTTATTCATTAACTTTCTCCACTCACATGTCATCAGCTTGTCACCCTTCCCCTGAAAAAAAAACCTCTGTGTGGATAAAACTGGGCTCCTGGGAAATTCTGCACAAATTGAGAGAGTAGAAACATTTGGATAATAAGGAATGTCAACTTCTTCCACGCAGCCACGGTCTATCATTTCCTGGAAAGTGTGTGGAGAATAAGTGGGGCAGGGAGGGAATCGTGTCCTTGCAGGCCAGTGGAATTTTATTTCTCTGGCCCACTTACCATGTTGGGATTCTGCACATTTCAGCAAAAGTTTTGAGAATGAGGAATGTCATAAATTCATTTCTTTTTCCGCTGGGGCAACACAGAGTGTCAGGGGTAATACTTTCCGCAATATTAGATATATTCAATCATCTGACAGGGTTCGATTCCCCCACCCCCCCCTCCACCCACCTGGCTGCCTGTCAAACTGTGTCATGATGTCATCTCTGGGCGTCGTTCCAGTTATTCAAACAAGTCCCACCTGGGCGATGAGCGCACCTGTCACGGCATAAGAAGGGAAGGTGTAGCATAAACTAACACTGGGAGGTGTCCGTCTTCATCAGCGAGGGAATATCAGTCACTGGAGGCTGACTCGTGGCCACCAACACTGAAACACAAAGTGTGTTTTCAGACCGTAGTAGCGCTGGCCAGCTTCTGTTTGTAGATGTCACGAGTCATAAAAGTCTCATATGTATGCATGTAGCACACCCAAGTCAAACACTTACTCACTTCAGGTTGTTGCTTGAAATAAAATTTGTTCTCAGTCACATTTTGATGCTAAAAAAAAGGCTCAGCGCCCGATTCTGAGCTGACGGCATCGAGGCTGACAGTCTGGTGATTGATGTGTTTTTGTGATTAACGGCGGTCTGAAGGCAACGACCGTGTCTGGCCATGATCTACGTGAGTTGGCTTTCTACTGGAGAGACTTTACTGAGTGTCAGAGGTGAGCGACGTTTAAAGTGGCCGAGGTGCTACGAGGAATCCTGCAGCCCCGGGCGAGGTTTGACGCAAACCTCCCACTTAGCTGGATCTGTGTGGGAAACAAAACAGCTTTTAAAACGTAGAAGTTCTGTTTACCTTCTTAAATCCAACAAAGGCCCAAAGTCTGATCTTTGTAAGTAATAGTGGGATGTTTTGGGAAACAATTGCAAAAAGCTAAATGAGAAAATAGCGGTGCAGTAGCTAGCCTGCTCTGTCCGGATGAGCAGCCCCTCCAAAGCAAGATGTACTCTAAATTAAAATTACATACTTTTAAAATGGGTTTCCAGTTTTTAAGCTAAGCTAAGTTGAACCATCTTCTGGTTGCATTTTGCAGATAAGAATCCTGCCAAACTTTTGAAGGCTGCGTTGACCCAGTTTACAAAGTTTCCCTCCAGATTCAAGACGTATTGTGTTTATGCCTCCAGAACAATGAGGGCAAAACTTCCATTTACACTCATTGAATCTGCACCTTTCAGGAATCAGTGTTGGACTGTTTGTGCTGCTTATTCTGGATCAGACACAAAACACAACATCAACAGAAAGTAGTCTCAACCTAAACTGTTGACAGCGTGCTCCGTCCATTATCCACGGCAACTGGAGCGTTTTAAAATGCAAATTTTCTGTTTATTAAATGAATTTTTGTGCCATTCGAAACGTCAGAGACAGATAGTCCAAAACCTAAGCAAACACAGCCAAAACCTCTGCATGACTCATTGCTGGTATTTTTTGTTCAGTCATTCGGGTAAACTGATCTCCTGAAACTTAACAATTAGTTCAATCTGACCAATCACGCTGAAGCTCAGATTTGTTTGCTGTCGTGTTTTTAGTTTTGACTATATTCAGGACAGTCAGAGGATCATATTCCAACGTCAAGAAGAGAAACACTAAACGGAGATCTTTAAACTTGCGGTGCAGTGATGGAAAAAATAAAAAAATCTCCAAAATAGCAAAGTGGAAACTTCCACATTGGTTGGATCTGGTTCCTACAGCCACCAGAGCAAAGACACTTCAGTGAGAGCGTTCCTGTGTTGTTGCCATGGCAGTCAGTTATTTTACTATCTAAACACCTGCAGCTATTTATGACTTTGATCATCTCTCTGAAAAAATCAGAGTGTGGTCCATCTGTGTGTGTAATGGGCGCCTCGTCATCACTCCACCGCCGATCCTGATCGCTGATGGGAGTTTGTGCAAAAGACGGTTATTAACAGTTAATGGTAAACTCATTAGGGGTGAATGAGGGGTCGCTGTCTGTGATGTCACGGCGAGGTGAAAAGGTGTTCTTGTAAAAGTGGAGTGCATTGCAGGTGCATGAGCGCAAGTATTTTCTCAAACAGTTTTACAGTCGTCCTCTGACCTCAGGGCTTACCTGCACATGCTTCTTATACCAAACTACACATGCACATACATGTGTACGTCTGCCAACCTGTCTGTGAGGCTTTGAGCGTGCATGTGTGCCGCACATCCTGCATCCATCTAACACACACTATCAGTCTCTTCTACACGCACATGAACGTTTTATCAAACAACACAAAAGAAAAAAGGAAAGCAGTGACATAATGACCCGGAGGCCCTTCCCTCATTCCTTTCATACTTAATACTTTCCACTATCTAACTCAATCATACTCTATCTGTCTGTCTTTCCATTTCACAAACACAACATAGAAAACGTTATATTATTGCTCCGGTCTCCCGTAGCAACGCCCTGAAACCAAGCCTCCCTTTGTACGATTATGTTGTTACAACCACTCAGTTGCTTAACTGCTTCCCAAACTGTTTATTCTTGGATGGAAATCATGCATCTGCTGTGCTTGAAGGAGTCTTGATTTAATCAGAAATATCTGGTTTGCCCTTGAATCATAAATTTCCAGGGAGGCCAAATCACAGAATGATGTCTGGACGGAGGAGCAGATCCCTTCCTACGTAATACATGGCCTCATTGGAAACAGGGTGCAAGTGACTGAAGTGCGTCCAGACTTGTGTCAGTGGAGACCGCCACAGGCAGCTGATAAAACTAACTCCGCCGTACGCCTGCATTAATGAGGAAATAATGAGGAGGCTGTGTTTTCTTTTTTAACTGGGAAAACACTCTCACACTCCTTTATGTACTCACACACGGCTGGAGTGGTGATATCGACAGTCGGCTGCAGCAATGATGAGACAATCTTTCAGCACGTACTAAAACTCCGAGTGAAGCGGAGACAACTTTGAGGGCCTCTGAGGAGCCGTGACCATCTGCAAAGTAGCGCTCAGGAGGCCTGAGTGGCAGTTTTTGTCTCAATGCGAGAAGTAAAAGTGCAGATCCAGCTGGGAGCACACCTGCAAACGGCAAGAAGAAGAGATTATGTGGCGATGCTAAAACCAAAAGTGCTGCTGTAAACCTTTGGGGGGCCCGTCGAGGGGACCACCTGACAATTATACAGCAGTAAATGAGCAGCACGCTAATAAACCTCGCCCTGGTTATGTTCAAGCGAAGCTTCTGTATTTTCAGTGGTTTAAATGATGATGCATCTTTAAACGAACATCTCTAGACTCCACAGTTCCTCTCAGCACTTTCTAGTGTTCTGGCATCTGTTCGGGTTCACTCTCACTGCTCTCATCGTCCTACTTTCCAGCAGCAGCAGCAGCAACAGGCAGCTGATTTCACTCTGAAAAACCCCAATGCGCGCCACCTGCCCCGAATCAAATGGCAGACAGATAGAGTTAGCGACTAGCTGGTGAGACATAGTGGAACATTCAGAGCTAGAACGTCCCCTGATGCAAACCAGACCAGACGTAGATTACTGCACATACGTTAATCATGTGGTGGGGAGGGGAAAAAAAACATGACTCCGAAAGTTAAAGTACGCGCCGCATGTGCTAATAAGAAGCTGTTTGTTAACACACTGCTGAATAAACTTTGCAAGATGATAATTTGTCAGTGGTGCGCTGCCCCCTAGTGGTCAGAAAGCACCAACACCTGCAGGTGTAACAGCTGTAAATTCATTTTTCAGAAGCGTTTAAAAAGTGCTGTCAGAAGTGTAATAAGTTAACAATCTGAATAAGTGTGATTTCTCCTCTATGAACGATCACGTATGATCCAAACACTGTCACAAATAAGAGAAGTTGATGGAGCTGTCTGCATGGATTTCTTTTCTTTTCTTTATTTTTTTACCATATAATTGTTACCCAACAACCCCCTGACGAGTAACTTTAAAAGGAACAAGCATCAAGGGCTTTTCCTTCTGGTTTTCCTCTGCATCATGCCTAATGAGTGCCTCTTATTTGTTGACTCAGCTGAGTTTTCAGCATCCATGCAAGCTCTCAGGCGCGAGACCATTAGTTTGTGCATAATGAATCCAGATAGTTGAACAGTTCCAGCGGTTGTTTACCATTTCCCATGTCTTCAGTCTTCTCTGGGGTCTTTTAGCAGCTTTTTCCTGCACATATGCTAAATTCACGGTTTTATATCGGAGGCATCTGCTATCCAAACTGGAGAGGCAGCAACGATTCTGTTTATGTTTTTAGTGAGTGCAGCCAGTAGGGGGAATAAAGATTTCTCATTATGTGAGTCTTTAACATCCAAAGCAATCGTCATTTATTTATTTAAACGTCAAATTAGTTTGGATTCTTCAGGGCCTCCTACATAAGTTTATGCTTCATCAGAGTTACTTTAAGTGCCAAGCATAATAAATAAAAAGGAAATTGTCCTGGTAGCGCTGAAGTCGAGGTGCAGCAACAGCTTACAGAGGTTATACATCACACTGACATGCTGCCACAATATGTAGGTCTTCATGTTTAGTATAACGGACAACGCTAAATTAGTATTGTTTAAATAAACTTTATACAACCCGAGTTTATCCTGACATCATTTCTTCTGCAGCAGAGAAACCCCTACGGCCGCAGAACGGGAAACAAACATCTGTGGACAGGAGCCTGAGGGAGAGCTGGGAGCCTTCCATCCATCTGGATGGGAGACCTGTGGACCGCTTCATCATCAGCTCCAGCAAACCCACGAGGTCAAACCGCTTCACGAAAGTGAGCAAAGACAGTCGCGCTCCTCTGTTGGAGGATGTAGGTAAGACAGACACTGAACAAGGTCCACAGAGAGCAGGATGAGAGATGTTCAGACCAGGTGGTTCTGGGTCACTGACTCTGTTTGAGTTCTACCAGCAAATGAAAGTGGAGCTAATGGGATTGAGAGTACTCGTAGCGCTGCTCGACAAAAAGCCATTCAAAGGAAAATAAATGGACGTAGAGCAAGAAAAGAAGGTTTGGCTACAAACTATGGAGTGAGCTTTCAAATCTCAGGGTTCTGCACTTTCTCAAGACCAGCGCCAAGAATGAGGAGTGGATGAGCAAAGCTGTTTATGAAGCAGAGAGGCAGGGAGGTGAGATGTAAGCACACACACATGTGTGTGTGTGTGTGTGGAATTGATTTTTATCAGTGGATTAGTTCATAACTGGATGTGCTGTCATCAGAGTTTGCCAGAAAGAAATAAAGAGCGAGCACGAGGGCCGGTGGAGTGTGTGACCAGCAGTCGTCATCCCAGTTCAGCAGACAGTGGTTATTTTAGGCTTTAGAGAAGGACATTATTTTTAGGTCTTAACAGCTTCTCTGGTAATTTCTAATCCTGCCTTGTAAAACATTAGACAGGTCCTTATGCTTCTATACACATGCAGTTTGCAGTGTTGACACAGTCTAGCCTGCTTTTGTCATTACTCCATTTTCCTCCGTCCTTGGCACCTTACAGTCATACTTCATCAGCGACTCAAAGTCTGCAGCCAACCCTTTTCCAAACCCAGCCCTGCTCCTATAACCCAATCCTCTGTGTTGTGGTCACTTGTTGGGTGTGTATGTGTGTGTGTGCGCGCACAACATATATGTGTCTGGTAGTGGTTGCGGTCGAAGACAGGGCGGTGCCAAGTGATGAAGTCATGCATTGTCTTGTGTTGTGTGTCTCTGCGTTCATGTGTGTTCAGAAACAGGCATCAGCCACAGATGGATGCGTGTTTGTGTGCGCTGCCCAGTTGCGGCGGCCCTTGTGGTCTCTCCAGCTCCGGTGCAGTTTGCCATAAATCTCTGGCAGCTGAGCTGAGCTTCAGTGCTGCCTTTCCAGAAATTCCTCGCAGATCGTGTGTTGTTCCCTCAGCAGCATGAGAGCTGCATCAGTCGTCGTAAATAACACATAGTGTTTGCCTCCACATCATTATGTGTCTGGCCAGCCGCTGTTCAAGCAAAGAAGACAAACAGTTGACCTACTATAAGCAAGAAGGAGAGAGATGGAGAGGAAATGAAAACAAGAAGTAACAAATCCCACTTTGTTCACTGGAAGGAGGCAAAAGAAACCCATACACATGTAGAAGCTCAACAGAAAGCAGAGAAATGAACGTGTCAATCAGAAATATGTGAGCTTTAAATGTATAAAATTTACTTCTTACTGACTAGTTGCCAAAAACAACGTCATTTATCCAGATGTCCTGTGTCTTTTTTAGACCCTGAATGGGTTAACCTGGATGGCTTTGCTGTGTTGGGCGGTGCACCTGTCAGCAACTCATCAGCAGGTAAACCTGATCTCAAGGCATCATCACCGACTTCACATGGGAGTGGTGCAGCTCCGTTAGCAGCCATATATGTAAAGCAATGTGGTTAAATCCTCGCTGAGATTATCTGCCGACACCGTAAATGTCAAAGAAAGCCGTAAATCTAATGTGATGATGATTTGCAGTGTTGTGTCTTGAGGCGATCGTCTCCTTTTCCTTCATTCCCTCACTTTTCAGTCCTACAGGGATCGCTGGGGGAAAACTCTCACTCTTCCTGACTCATAGATTCCCGTCTAATTATGTATTTTTCTTAAGGGGAATCCAGATTTAACATGTATTTTAGAGCGTGTTGCCTGTAACGGTATACGCCACATAAATTGTCAAATATTTGCCTGTCAGTGATTTCAATAGACTGTGAAATGATCGGAAATGAGCCGCAGACGGATGGATTGCCTGAAACCTGATTACCAAATCATCCATAAAGCGGCTGATCTGAGCTCTCTTTATGATTACCAGGTCAATTATTTGGCTAATTGATCAGACAACAGCTGACAACATTTTCGGCAGATTTTTTTTAGGTTTTTTGTCACTGTTAATTTAATACCTTTGGATTTTGGGGATTTTCATTATTTGGGGATATTTATAAACTAAATGAGCATGAAAGGGTTCAGACGATGTTTCCTTTTTGTGCAGCGTCATGGTGCATTTGAACATATGTCATGTAAACACTCACAAGTCTGTCACAGAGCTACAGCGAGACGTATACTTTTCCTCTGAACAATTTAGTCTCTCCAAACCACTTTACTTGGCGCGTCTTCGCATCATGGCAAGAATCGTGGAGAAATCCCATTTAAATTCCCCACTGAAGGGATCAGGACCAGCAATTGAACCCAGGACCTTCTTGCAGTGGTAACCACTGAACCGCCATGCTGCTCTGGAGTTTCATTTTTATTTGTTTGAGGTGGAGCTGCTCTGGAGACACAGCTAATCAAGTTTGTTGAGTTACACTTTGGCAAATGGAGCCAAACAATCACTGGGGTTCTGGCAACGCTATGCTACAGTAAAACCCAGTCAAAGTGACAGGACAAGAGAAGCAAATCCCCGGTCAGCTCACTCGCTATCAACTAAAACCATGTTAGTCAGATAAAGTAATGTAGTTACGAGCTAACATTCACCAGCCTACCCCAAACTATTGTAGCTGACAGTCTGGCAAGATAATGGATGACAACAGCAAAAACATTCACTCAGAGTCTTTTCTCTGTAATGATGTTTGTCTCAAACATTGTCCTTGCCACTGGTAGCAGATTAATCACAGCCATTTATACCTCAGCTATCAGCGCTAGCTGAAGCTAAAGCTAGCACCCTTCCTGACAACTAACAAATACAACCCAACACTAGCATCCTGATAGCTAATTAGCTCACTTAGCATTTCAAGTTGTTTTTTCTCACTCAATTATCATAAGCTAGCGATAGCCTGGTAAGCTAATGAGCTAAGAACAGGACCATATACTGTTCTATATTTTTCTACAAATCCATTTTAGTTTCTATCTTGTCTTGCTTTTGCACTACGACTGTTTTTGTCACATTTTTGTCACACGTTCAGTCGACTCAGGTTGTTTGGAACTCTATGAACACACTTGGTTTGATTCAATGAAGCTAGCGCGTTAGCTGCCAACTGTCAGATCCTATCAGATGTGAGCCGTACTAATCCACCCAGCTAATATTTACATTATTTGATTTACTGTACACAGTAGCTACAACGTGATAGCCTGGTAAGCTAATGAACGAAGACAGGCCCGCTGGCACTGCTGCTGCATGTCTGGAGGTGTTTCTTTGCCATTTGGGTTTGTCAGTTGGCTAACTTGCCAGAGGAGGCTAAACTGATTATCTCTGCTTGGAGGAAAATTCTGCCACTGAGACGTTTGTTTGTGTAAATTAAAGTGAGCAACGTACTCCACCATGAAACCCAAATTTAATATTAATGTGACCGACCTAATGCTTGCAGAGTTTAGACTTGTTTCAGAGTTGGGGAGATTCAAAGACGGTGGTTATAAACCTTGATTTTTTTCAGCTACTGTATGTTTTTGAGGAGCGTTGAACACACAGCGGTGACATTCTGAGGCGGGTCACTGCTATAGCGGCGGTTCGTCTGTATGTCTGTAGGACAGCCTCATAGCACCTCGGACCGCTGAGCTTCCAGGAAAAGATGGGATCTGGCAGCTCCATGGCTTAGCGGTCCGTGGCATTGTGACCTCTGCCAAAGTATGCACTGTGACAGTTTTCCAGAGAGCGAAAGACAGGAAGAAGAAAGGAAAAGGGAAAAGTTGACTGATTAAAACCAAATGGGGCTATTTCTGATTTAAGTGGTACAAGAGGCTGTCAAATAAGTGTGCATGAGAGGCAGGGACGAAACCGGATTGGCAGAGAGTCCTTCACTGGTTAGCTGCCACATAACTGTTAACTTTCACCAGTGGTCAAAAATACAAAAGATAGTACTAAGACAGCCTTTTATTGTTTTTTTCCCCTTTTCCTTTATTACAGAGTGCTGGTGGAGATACAGACATGAAATCTGGGATGTTGTGGTTCAGAAAGATGCAGCTTTAGCCACTGCACAGGAAACTTAATCAGATAAATAAGTATTGTGTTGTACTTTGTCTGTGCTTTCAGAGGTGATAACTGCATGTTTTACATTTCTAAAATGTAACTTTCATGCCACGTTAAAATCAATACAAATCAACAACAGTCCAGAGGAAAGGACGAACACGTCAAGTTAGAACACGGTAATCGGCTTTGTCAGCAAATATGTGACTCGAACCACAGACACGAAACGCGATACGGTAAATTTTGATTTCACTTGCGCAGTTCCATTACTGGAAATATGTGAGAACAGGAAAAGCTGAGAAACAAGATTAGGAAACGAGGATTCAGAAAGGGAGTTGGTGCCTTACCAAACAAACAGTGCTCTCTGGACACCAGTGGAAGAATTTCATTCAGCTGTGCTGGCAGGACGGACGGCAGATACAGAATTAAAGACACAAAAACGTTGAAGTGAAACATGCTCATTATATAGTCTGAGCTCCATTAGCACTCAAACTCTACTGTTCTCCTCTATTAAGCCACAACTAAAGAGGGAAGCTCTGCCTCATATAGATTCTAGGTTGGCACATCCTCCCTGTTCACAGGATGGTGAAACCCTGCATCACAGTCATGTTTCAACCTTATAACTCCTGTCATCAGCTCCATCAGACTCACCTGGTTGCATCAGCTGACTGATCAGCGCTCACCCAGCTGTGCATGCAGCTGTACTGATGGGAAACAGGACGGATCCTTTTCATCTGACAGTGATTATGAGGAATGAATAACGGAGGGAAAGAGGGAGGAGAGGAAAGAGAGAAGACAAAAGAGTGGGCGGGACGGAGGATTTTTTTGTTGTTGTTGTTGTTATATTGGCAGCGGTACCGCTCAGTACTGCAGCCAGATGAGGGGGATTGTCTGGCTGTCTGAAACAATGTCTGAGACGTTGTCCAAAATGGAGCGACTACTTGCAGCGGATTAAAGCTGGAAGCAGAACACCAGAAGTTTGGAGCAGATGACAGAGGACGTGGTGCAACTCCACAGCATTTCCTCTCTGTGATAACCGGCCATGTTTACAATCACTGCTGGATAAACCTGACATGTAATTATGTGTTCATCAATGAGCGGATGTGTCTTGGGTGGAACGGTTACGTTTGATCATTTTTAAGGGTACTGAGAGTTTCAATGAGGCCCTAAAGGGAACCCCAGAGAAGAGCACAGACTATGAATGAGCTACAGGGTCATAAAGGTGCATTCTGACTTCTACCCTTCACCAACAGGTCCAGTCAGACCTTCACAACCCGCAGCCAGAAACCACTCCACTGTACAGCGGGCATCCAGGGTGGACCGAACAGCTCGCCCATCAGGCGTCTCCGCTACCAGGACACACAGGAGGGCACCTCAGTCCTCCTCAGGTCCCAGGCAGCCTGAGAGGCCTTTGGCAGGAACCCCACTGCTGGAGAGGAGACGGCAACACCACACCAAGCCTCAGTCGGACCAGAGGAACCGGCACACACACAAACTAAGTAAGACAATCTACATCTCATACTCCTAATTGCAAGACCACATGGGCAAAGCTTTAGGTTTTAGTAAAGTATGATGCTGAGGTAGAGATGTAAATGTGCAAAAAAAAAAACCCGTCAGAGAACCTCTGGGCTTTAGACGGGTAGCTCCTAGATAGCACATGATAAGTAAACTGTTTAAAATGTGGCATGATTACCGTAAACAAACCAGCAGTAGAACAGCTGCCAGCGTTCTGGATCCTACTTTCCTATTTGTTTGGCTTTTTTTTGTTGTTTTCTTGGAGATAATTTAGCTAAGTGGATGCATTTTGTTTGTACTATTTTAGTGTCCATAGTGTAAACCCTGGCCGTGCCTGGTATCCCTTTCTGTTCATAGCATCTGAGTCCGTTCATGTGGTGTCACTGCAGGCACAGAAGGCCCAGGGCCAGAGTGCACCCGCCAGCAGAGCAGTCACCAGTAAAACCACCGAACCAGGTACCTGCAGGTTCATCCAGAATCATCACAGAACTTTTTTTGCAATACAAAGACTGCAAAACAGTCGTTAACATCCATGTAAGCTGTAAAATGCATGTTTGCCAGAATTCAACTTTAGCCAAATGTAATGATGTAAAGATGATTTTAGTGTTGGTTTGGACCTAGACATTTTTGTCTTTGTGTGTGTGTGTGTGTCTTGTCAAGAGCCACCTGAATATGAGGCGAAGGACATCAGTGTCAGGGTCATGTCTGCCCGCTCCGTCCTCATCTCCTGGGTCGACCCTGCCGTCGAGATGGGAAAAGTTGCCCCCGGGACATCCAGGTGGGCTTGTTAAAGTTAACAAGACAGGAACAGAGAGAATGAGTAAAAGAGAACACTGTGCTTCCCTGGAATAAAACATTTCCATTTGCTCTTACCTCAGATCCTACACAGTCAGGTACAGGGAGAAGGGCGAGTCAGCCCGCTGGGAGTACAAGGACAGCAGCCAGAGGAGGCTCATGATAGACACCCTGTCTGCTGACGGCATGTACGAGTTCTCTGTCAGAATCTCTCAGGATGAAAAACATGGCAAGTGGAGCGTCTCGGTCTTCCAGAGGACTCCCGAGTCAGGTATGTACTGTTACTGCCTGCTGAGAATCGTTTACAGAACATCTCATAGTCGACTCCGACGCAGATTGCAAGTGAAGTAGTGAAGACAGACTAATAGAGAGCACAGAGTATGAAAAGAGCAATTATTCTCACACTGAAGTATTCACTCTTGCATAACCCTGTGTGTTAGCTATTTTCTACTTATTTCATCATGCCACACCTCATCACATTCACTTCCCATTACTCCCACTTGATATATGATTCTAAGTTTGGCTGCAGCTCTGTCATGATTGCAGCCTTTAAACCGTGTCATAGCAGCTCTGAAGCTGTGGCTTAGTGGAATGTCAGCATTTACTGCCTGGCTCACAGTTCAGATCTCCATCTGCAGCTTCATACATGATGTCAAGGGGCGGTTCCTCACAATGTATAGCGGCAGGACCTCAGTTGAAGCCTCCTGGCACAAATGTCCTCACTTTTAAAAAAAAAATTTTTAACATTCTTTAAGCAGCAGTCTCCTCACTCTTCCTTTACGCTGCTTGTGGTTTCTTTCCTGCTGTTTTTTTTTTCACCGCTGTCTTTCCATTCACTTGTACTCCGTTCTCTTGCTTAGCACCATCCGGACCACCTGAGAACTTTGAGGTGAAGCCCCTACGAGGAAAAGGAACTGCTGTCATAGCAACATGGGATCCACCTGAAGAACCCAATGGGAGGATAAGAGGTCAGGCGAGGAGGATGGAAGTTTAACTTAACAAAATTAGTTTTTGCTAACAAACCAGTAAATGCTTTCTGACGTTTGTCATTGCCAAAAACAACAAATTCAAGTTGTATTCATTTTATTCTTTGCTGACAATGTCAAGCTGACTAGTGTCCACCTTTCTAGCAGAACTTTACTGTTTGAGAGGGACGAATTTTCTTACCCTCTAAATCACAACCAGTGTCTGGGTGTTTTGCTCCTATCACATAAATGGGATCTTTTTTTAAACTGCAATATAAAGTCCTGCACCTCGATGGAAACAGCTCGACTAGAAATAAAGAGAACCTGACAGTGTCTTTAATGCAGTATGACAACATTATAATAACATAAATCACACAAAAAGGATTTTAAAAAAAATAAAGAGTAAAGTTATTTGATGTCTACGTCACAAAAATGAAAGAAACTTGGAATCATCTTATACACATTTTTTTAAAAAAGGGGTTTGTCCATACTTTAGATATTTTACTACTTACATTTCTTACGTGTTTCCAGACTTGTGTTGTATCTGCTCTGTGTAAAGACAGCCTCCAGTTCACCCCGGTGCTGCTCAGAAGTCCCAGAACTTTTCTTGTGTAGCTGATTCTGTTTTATACAGAAACTGTTTAGTATAAACATTTTATTTTTGGTGAATTTTTAAATGAATCATGAAGAATAATGTGGTTTTAATTAAAAAATAAATAAAAAATCTCAACGTTAAGCTTACATTTTATTTTTTATTTTTTAAAATTCAATGGCACATCACAGATGAGTAGTTTAAGGACCACCAGAAAGTTGAACGTACAGCAACACTTCCTGTTTTCTCTGTTTATGCCTTCAAAGTATTAAATCTCAAAGCTGGTGTGAATGCTGGTCAATGAGGGCAAGACTTCCTTGTACTACAAACACTTCTGAATTCAGAGGCCACTGCTTGACATTTTCTTCTGAATTGTTTTGCTTCGTCCTCACACCAGTTATTTCTACTTCCTCACAGAGTACATCTTGTCTTATGCCCCTGCAATGAAGCCATTTGGAATGAAGAGCACTACGTACCGAGGCAGCACCACCACAGCCACCGTAGATGGCCTCACGCCTGGAGACCGTTACATCTTCAAGATCAGAGCCACCAACAGGAGGGGACAGGGACCCCAGAGCAAGGCCTTCAGCGTTGCCATGCCAGGATGTAAGTATATGTGACTCTATATAGTATATGTTTATGTGTGTGAGCTTAGAATGTTAGAATAAATACAATAAGGTCAAGACTTTACAATACTACATTATTGAGAGTTCAACAAGATGGCTTCTGTTGTGACACTATACAAATAAAACTGAATGGAAATGATTTGAATTGAAAATCACAATCCTCAATCTGTCTTCCTTTTTATCTCCTGCCAGCCAGCAGTGCTGCCTCATCGTTTTCAAAAACCAAAGAGAGCCCAAGAACCAGCCACACTCCCACCGAACAGGACACCGACCACGAAGAATCCGACCTCCAGTCCACAGAGGCGCCGGAAGACCCAACCACGCCGGCCCTACGACGTCCTGCTGCCCCAGTTAACCGGCGTCTTCGTCCACTTTCCCAGACACGCTCCTATCACAGCATCTTCTCCTCTGTCAGGGGCTCAGTCAGGAATGCAGTGAACAGAGGTTCAACCAGAGGAAGAGACAGAGAAGATGAGGAGGAAGAAGAAGAGCAAATACCTACAACACCCCCTCCAGCAGAAACGACAACAACTATAGAAGTCATGCCAGAGGAGACGAAAGAACCCGACAATGATGTTTCCCCAGACTCTGAGGATGATGTTGAATACGATGATGAGCCCCCGACAACTGAAACCCCCAATCTCAAAGTTCTGACACCTTCCCCAACTAAACCTGCACCTCCTCGTGCTAATCCACCAAACAGACGGCCAATTAAGATCAGGGTCCATCAGAAAGCATCCTCCAAGGATACACCTTCCTCCTCATCCACTGATTCCTCTTCCTCTTCTTCTTCATCCTCTTCATCTTCTGCTGGGTCATCATCTTCATCTGATTCTTCCTCTTCATCCCCTTCTACAACCTCATTATCTTCTTCCTCACGTATTCAAGAGTCAGCAGCCAGTAGGAAGGACTACGTAGCCTCCACGTACCCAGAGACCAAAAACATCTACGATAAATCCAGCACAGCACATGCAAAACCCTCTACTGCAGCTGTAAAAGAAACCAGTTCACAGCAGACAAATGCTTCCCCCATAGGCAGAGGTTCTGCTTCAGCGGGGCGTGCCATTGGGTCTGGTTTTGGCTCTAGATATGGATATGGCAGAAGACATCCTGGAACTGTGTTTAGAGGGAATTCCACCAGAATGCTGAATGGTTACAAACCTGCCCTCACCTCACAGTCAAACTCTCTGAGCAGAACTCAGAACCAGGTAACGTCAAACACACGTAGTTCAGCAACATCACAGTCTGCTTCATCAGACAGGACTCAGAACCACGAAACATCAAATACTTTCAATCCAACAACATCTCGATCAACTTCAGGAGGCAACTCCAACAGCCAGGCAACCTCAGATTCACATGATTTTGACAAATCACAGTCTGCATCAGAGTCCAGGACTCGTGGCTCGACAGCTTTGCAGGGCGCCTATCCATCTATGCCACACGGCAGTGCAAACACCCGGTCCACTGCAGACACATCAGGTCTTTCTCAGTCCACTTCACAAAGAGGATCTCACAGCTCTGCAACTTCACAGGATACACATAATTCACAGAGTTCACATGTATCACCAAAGCAAGACACATCATACAGCGAGGGAAATGATGACACTGATTACAAAAACACAGATAGAGAAGCAACCAAAACTGATGAGCCTGCTTTAGGCTCTAGAAGACAACCTGCAGAGGAGGAGACTAGAAAGGAAGAGGGACGAGATGAAAGCACGAGTGAAAAACCTGTAGTTTCTCGTACCAGAATCAGCTCTTCATTTGCTGAAAGGTTTCCTTGGCTAGCGAGTCGCTATCCAGGAAGATTTGGCTCAGGTACGAGGACGTCATCCACCAGGCAGGAGGGCAGGACTCCCTTCACCAGGGTGTCATCCTCTGTAGGGGCTGGCAGACCAATTTTGAGGGAGACCTCCACTAGAGTCTCAGGGGCCACGGGTGCAGAAGGAGTGTCCTTGATACAGGAGACCAGTGAAGATCTGAAGACTCCTTCTTCTCATGACTCGCTAAAGAATGAGTTTGGAAGGAGTTCAGTTAAGCCTTCATCAACCAATCAAAATACAGCATCTAGTGACACTAGAAACCCAACTACCTCATCTTCATCATCCTCCTCTTCAGCATCCATCCCTTCAAATTCTGACTCCTATCATTCCTCGAGTGGACACAGAGACTCTGATAAACAGAGCCACAGAGGAACCTCTAATGAAAATAGTTATGATCATAATAAGGATTATCTCAATGAGAGGAGTGAAGAAATCAGTGAGAAAAATGACAAGGTTGCAGACCCTGCAGGAGCCCAAAAGAATCCAACTCTAACTTCAGCTGACCACCACAGAAATGCAGAAGAGGACAATGAGAGTGTGGGTACGAGGGATTCCTCATCCAGGACTAGGCCTGGTACTTCCTCTGGATTCAATCCACCTTATCGGCGTCCTGGTGTCGGGGCGAATGGGAGGGTACGCTCTCCTTTCCTGGGTAACAGGCAGTTTGGAGGGTCTAGGCTTCCCATCAAACCACAATCAGCACAAAACTCTAGGCTGGGTTCTTCAACATCTGATTCCTCCTCATCAGCATCCGGTTCCTCTTCTTCATCTGGTTTGCCCCAGCCAGTGTTGACCTCAGATCGGGATAGTGGCACTGCTGTGTCGAGGACAGGGGGATTGATTGATGGCAGCTCTCAGTCTACATCGTCGTCTTCGTCGCTGTCATTGTCATCATCTTCATCAAGAGACAGCTTTAGGAACAATGGGGCTCGGCCTCGCTATCCCATTATCAGAGGGAAACCAAACAATGGAGGAGGACTCAAACCTGGCAATGGAAATGGTAAAGTCAGTTGGTATGCGCTTGTAATAGAAGTTGTTGACAGCTACTGTTTTACTCCGCAGGTGCAAGTACATCCTCCTTAAACCTTAAATAGTAGCTAATGAGTAGTGACATGATCACTGAATAACTCTGTAATGCAGTGGCTCTGCTTAAATTCTATAATTAGGTAAAAATGGACGACCCAATTTGACCGCAACAGATGATAAAGAGTCTTCTTCCTCTCATGGAACCAGCAAGGCTACAGGCCAAAGGTTTATCACTGGACCTGATGGAACCAAATGGGTAAGTATGTCTGAGCTAAACCATGAGCTGTATATATCAGTGTAACAGATAGAACAAGTGCATAAAGACTTTCCTTTGCTACTGACGTGCAACAGAAAATGCTGTAGATTCTCCTTATTTTTCAGGAATAGTCACAGACATCTGAAATATGTTTATATGCTCTCTTTCCAAGTGTTACATAAAAAGATTGACACTATTCATATATGTATAGTAAATAGAAAGTACAGCCAGGAGAGACTTCGCTTACATTACATTAGCATAAGGACTGGAAACAAGGCGAAGCAGCTTTCCACTGGCTGACCTTACATAATGAGAAAACACCAGGAATTTGCTGTGGCTGTCCAAGAAATAGTCTGGCACATAACAATAAAACCACAGTGTTTTGTTTGTTCACATTATACAAATGAGATGTGACTGCTGAGTGAGCTTTAGTGGTTCTTGAAAGTAGCTTTTGTTACCTTTCTGTGAAGTCACGGTTACTGTTAGCTTACCTAACAGTAACACAAACACAAGGCAAATAAGCACATCGTCCAAAAAGTTCTCCTTTAATGCTTCAAATTTTGACCCTTTATCCTTCTAAAATGTCTTTTAAATTTTGCAAACCAATTGTTGAGTAAATTTAAGAGAACAAGTGGTAAATAGTAGCATGATTTACTAAATCGTAGTCAGGATGAAGCCATGGTTCTCATTTTAGTTGAACAAATTATTATATGGCTTTTGTTAATATTTCTGTTTTGCCAGGTGGTGGACTTGGAGCGGGGAGTTCTTATGAACCAGGATGGACAAGTTCTCCAGGACTCCCAAGGCAAACCCAAGAGAGTGGTGCTTGGAGAGGATGGACGCACCATTTTTGGTAATATGATTAATTTAGTCATGTAATAAGCTCAAACACAATCTGCAAAAATGTACTTAATCAAATGCGGTACAGCTGTTGCATTAATCTTTTAGAATATTTGCTCATGCAAAGTGAACCAACAGAACAGCTTTAGCTGATTGGGTATCACAAGTTTAAACTTTTGCTTAAGAATCATTAGAGCCCAACTGTATTTGTAAAAAAGTGGGCCAACTTTGTTTGATGTTCTGTCCAAAATGAAATCATTATTATTAAGTGTCCTCTCCTGATTCTACCCATTCACTGACCACCAGACCACATGGGCAGTCCCTTAGTCAGCCAGGAAGGCATTGCACTGTTTGGCCATGGCAGAGATAGCCAGCCTGTGGTCAACCCCAAAGACAAGGTCCTCATGGTTGGAGGGAAACCTGTACTTGGTTTGGACCGGCCTCGCCCAAGAACCACCACTACCACTACCACCACCACCACCACCACCACGGCTCCTACTACCACACCTGAGCCCACCACCACTGAATGGTTCATGGAGGAGTCTACCACTGCCATGCCGTACCCGACCTGTCCACCGGGAACCTTCTCTAAAACAGATGAATATGGATATCCGGTTCTGGACCCAGAGGGAATTTTGGACTGTTATCCAGAAGGTGAGCCTTTGACTTGAAATTCATCACACGCTGCTCAAACCATCACAATAGATCAATTTAAATAGAGATTTGTGCTACAGGGATGAAACAATGCACTGCAGCACTCCTACTTACACTATTGTTTAGTTAATGGCTTTTCCACAGAGCTGGAGTCCGATTCAGAGCCAGCATAGTGAACATAAATAAGTATGACTTCACTAAATCTCTCAGTTGCATTGTTTGTTAAATCCATCCAAACCAAGGCCGTGAAGGCTTCCTGTCTGTACCCACAGAGTCCTATAACTCCATGACTGTGTGTGTAAACGTGTGATCTGGTCAGTCGTGTGCGTGTACATGTGTGTTTGTCTACTGTATATGTGAGACCACAGGAACCACATGTGAGTGGCTGCCTCTGGGAGCTGGCTGTGGTCACAGTCCTGCTGGTTTAAACAGACTACAGGCTGTCAGTCGTACGCTGCCACACAAAGACAGGGACTGAAACGTACTCACACACATGCATAAACACACAAAAGGATGTTATTGTTTTACTGCGCAGACGGAGGGGAATTGGAAAATAATTAAACTAAACCCAGTGTAGAAGATCAGTTTAGCAGAGTTGCAATAAACCAAAAAATAAAATCAAAATAGAGATTATAATTAGAATAATATTTAGAATACTTAAATTCCAGTTCAGAAAAGTACCCCACACATAAATACACAAGCATGGAGCTGCCATTATCAGAAAAGCAACACTTCTTGCTATTGTTTGTGTTGCATCAAAAGCTTTTATATGCAGAGTAAATGTACAAACAGTTCATCCACGTCAGCCAGAGTTTTGAATCATAAATACAGAAGCTACGATGCTACAGCTATGCTACATAAGTGAATGTAAACATCTGAAGAAAGTGAATAAGTCGGGATAACAAACAGTAAAGTCTACTAAGCAGTAGATATACACGAATCAACCAAAACATTAAAACTTTAAAACCACCTGTGGAGTGTTGTGTAGGTCTCCCTCATGTTGCCACAACAGCTCTGACCTGTCAGGGCGTGGAAGCAGCACATCTGATGGTGTCATGTGGTGTCTGGCACCAAGATGTTGTTGCAGGGTCCAGTGGGTTGTGGGGTGGGGTGGGGCCTCTGTGGACTGGACTTGTTGCAGACCCCGTGGATGCTCATTTGGGATCTGAGGGGTTTTGAGACCAGTTCAAAGCCTTGGTCTCTGTCATGGTCCGGGGCAGTTTTTGCCGTGTAGCGGCCATAATGTCCTGCTGGGGGAAGAGTACTGATGCTAGTGGGTGTGTGTAAAAATGTTGAAGTGGTTGGTATGTATCAAAGTCTACATGAATGCCTGGACCCAAAGTTTCCCAGAAGAACATGACACTGTGATGAGATGTGTCACCTGCCTGCCTGTGGTTTTAATGTTGTGGCTGATGTGTTTTAAGTAACAACCATAGTGATATTAATTTATAGCTTCCATGAAGTTTCCTAGATCCTATTCTCCTTGCGATGGCAGATTTAGTCGCACAGAAAGCCTCAAATCATACGACAAAAATGTCACATTAAAATGCTGAAACTGTCTCGTCCCTCTGTGTTGGAGTGGCTCTGTCTATCTGGATGCGTGGGAGTACATGTCCATGTATTTATGCCAATTCAGAATGTGTCCACAGTCATGTGACCTTGATGCTACAGCTTGTTCTACTTCTCTGACAGAGGACTCCTCAGGGATGGAAATGGATCACATGGTTGCAGAGACCATGATGCCTGATGCTTTAGCTCTTAAGAAAGGTATTGGCTGAGTCTGGCTTGGGACCGACCTACCGCCACTGGGCTAGGATGGAATCAACTGCACTGCATGCTCATCGTTTGTGGACTTTTGCGCTGTTTGTTCATTGTCTGTTTGTCTGTCAGTGACTCTATTTCCTAGCTCCTTCCATCTTGTCCTCCTTGCCTTGTCTGTGGTCTCCACTTTGTTTCTCTTGTTGTACGTTTGTTTGGCTTGGTCTCGGTTCATTGCTCGAGGTTTGGATATTTTCCATTATGGGCTGTTTTTAATCACTTTTATTCCAAAAAACTGGACGCTCGCTGCATGTGAACTCCATTACTAAGCTGAAGAGAATGCCCTGGCTTATAATTAATGCAATGTATTTGCTGTTTTATCATTGCTTTATAATGTAATAAATGAGCCCCAGCTTCAGCTAAACATTAGCTGAACGGAAAAACTGCAGAGTTTGGTTGATGTTAGCGTTCACTACAGGTGTTTGGATATCTGAAGGAATCCACCGCATGTGATATTTTCTTTCTTCCTTAGGTTTGCTAGAGAAGTCCCATTTAGTGTTGCAGTAAGTTCTTAGCATTACCCCGTCACGGCAAAAAGCTGGTTGCATGTGTTTGGATCATGATGTAATGCCAAGGTCCACTGGTGCAGCAAAGGGAAAAAAGCAGCGATGAAAGAGGAAGAAACTAATTGAACTTCACCCACCGAATTCCTCCACATTTGTTAGCTTTGGAGACTTGTGAAATAGCCGTTGTCCTCAAGGACCCCTCCCCCTCCTCAGATGGAAAATATGGGCAGCTAAAATACAGCTTTAGGCGTTGGGTCCTTTCAAAGTGAGCTCATACAGCTGCCCGCAATTAATTAAATGTATCTGACACTCTTATTACACAGATCATGGCGACAATTACAAAGGATTAGCGGAACAGCAGTAAATTATCGAGTTAGCTTGTAAATAAAATATATTTATTTAATCAAAGGCTCATTGACACATGTTTTGTTGCTAGATGACGTTTTTGCTCAGACCACCCGGCCACCTCCCACCACCACCACCGAGAGCCCTCCTCCTCCTCCAGAGCCAGAAACCAGACCCGCCAACAGAGGCCCTTCATCGGAGTTTGACCTCAGCGGGAAGAAGCGATTCACAGGTACTCAAAGACTTAAGAAATGCATCCTTGTACGTACTTAATGTGCTCTGTGCAGTCACTCTCCACTATAAACTGTACACATGACCCCTTGTGGAAGAAAAGGTTTTATGTGGTTTTCCACAGCAGGAAGTCGAGGAAGGCACAAAGTGGCACAAGCCTTTACACGAACCACCACCATCAGACCTTTCAGCGCTTCTGTTTTCATAGCGGTGTAGGATTCGATAGTTCGGCCACAACAGCAGCTCAGGCCACGTTTACACATCGCTGGTATTCACAAAAACGCATATATGTTTTCAAAAATAACATTGTTCACACCGGATTGTTTTCAAAGACCCACGTAAACATGTTGTTAAGAGCTGCTATGAGCTGCCAAACCTGTAGGGGGCAGTGTAGCGAGACGCATAAAGCCATGCTAGCCAATCAGAATCCTGGGAAAAAAACATTAAAACTTGCTGTTAGTTCAACGATAATGGCGCGAGGGTCGTTTGTTTGGACTGAATGTGGTGTTAGAGGACAAAACAAGTAAAGTTCTTGAAAACATTGACTGTAAACACGTCAGTCCAAGTATATGGACGTCGCTAAACTGTAAACATGTGACGCTGATGGTGCTTTTGTCGCACTGTGACGTCAAACTCTGTCTCCTCTTGTCCACATGCAAGTTTTCAGATGTGATCGTTTTGGTGACTTGTAGCTTCGTTTACGTGTAAACCAAAGGCTCATTGAAATATCACTGTTGTTGCTAAACGGAGCCTCAGAAAACAGCAAAATGACAACGTGTGATAGTCGCTGTACGTACTTCCAGTTCTGTGGTCACGTAGGACATAGTTGTGTTGAGTTAGCCTATACAGTGAGTTTCATGTTGAAGGTGCTGATGTTGGAGAGAAGATACACAACAAGGAAGTCAAGAGGGTAGAAAAATGACGTTTGTTGTGTTCTTCAAGTTTAGCCGTCCGGCGTCACGATTCTACCGGGCCGCTTCTGGAGTCTTCGTTGAAAGCGCACAAAGACTCAGGCCGCCCTTCAGTGGTCTGCAGTAAAAAAAACTACTTATTACAACTTGCAGCTTTAAGGTTCTAGTCACCACTGTGGTGCTCTATCACGTCTTTCAGTTCGTTTTTTCAGTTTACTGTCCCACGAGCTGTCAACACACTGAAGGCACAGCACCAAACTCAACATAGATCATTTGTTCAACCAGCTTGTAAACGTAACGGGCCGGATATTCACTGTAGGAGTTAGTACACACCCAGAATGGAGCTAAAGTAGGAGAGAACATCAAACTTATATTTGCAATGTGGCCAGAAATATGAGATGTGAGCGTAAGTTTGTCACTTTTTGTGTTTACGGCATGTTTCTGCTCCAAGAGGACAAAAATAATATTAATAGTTTGTTGTAGTCTTTTCCAGAAATCAGCCTGAGATTTCAGGTGCCCACTGTGCCTGACCCGTGTCTATTTAATGGAGGTTTTATTTTTTTTAAAAACCTGCTCCCAGAACTTAAGCCTCTCACAAGGAGCAAGAGTTCATTGGAGCTAATACTGAGGTCACAGATAAATAACATGTTCTACTTTGACCTGCTGTGTGGGAAACCATCCTTCTTCTCATATTTAGCAGGAGTGTTTTTTATTTTGGTTTCCATAAGTTTAGTCAAGGTTTAACAAGAATAACACACTTTATATTTACATGACAAACAGCACATGTCTCCAGCTAAAGAGTGTGGTTGACCTGTTTATTCTCAGCGCTGTAGATAGTGATGGAGGCTCTGGTTCGTTCTGTGGACTGACAATAAATTTGGACCTCTACTGTTGCTTTTTTAGCAATACCTCATAAATACAGTATAGAACTTACTCGCACTGCGTAGTAATGTGCCGCAAAGAAAAAAAATATACAAACACACCTTAATTGGATCACGACAACAGAGTTAACTGAGGACACTTTGTTCAGGGTCTCTAGACGTGATCCTCGTAAACGTGGGCCCCCTGCTCTCTTTTTACTGCCTCTGTATGCTTACGTTGGCCTCTCGTACCGCATCACCTCATACGGCCGCACAAACACACCAGAACACTCACTTGACAGAACCGAAAGCAGGATCTGCGTCGCTCTGACCTTTAATTTGACTGTTTAATGATGTTTCCTTTATGTCACGTTTAGCTAATACCTGTGAACACATGTACGCTGCAGTAACCAGCTTCAGAAATACATCTACAGCATGTTTGTACTCCAAAACACATAAAGCCGTGTGGTTCTCAAACCATAACTCATCACATGGCAGCAAAGGACCATCATATACTTGCATTAAACTCAGAACTCTATTTCTAAGGCTGATATAAAGTGATTTACTGTTGTGCTTCCAAAAAGTTGGCCGACTTGTGAGAGTCAGAATCGGTGCAGTTAAGTCTGAAATAGCCTGACCTTAGTTCCACCGTCAAGCGCCAAGAAAACACCAAATCCTTCAGATCAGCAGGATTTTTGGTTAGACCCTCATTGTCCTGCTTCTTTGTTTAAAAAATGCACTCCCAAGCCGAGATGTGGTTGTTGTTTCGTGCTGGCACAGTGTTCTCAGAGGCTGCCGAGCGCTCCTCGTGGTGACTGAATTGACTTTGACGTGTATAATTGCTGCAGTGCCCCTTTAATTCTGAATGGAGTCGAGGCAGCTCCTTCAGAGCCATGTGGTTATCGTAAAATATTGCACAAATTCTGGGCCAGCCGGAGTCAAGGTTTATCATTCTGGATGTGAATGAGTGAGCCGAGCTCCTATATGAGCCCTGAGTAATGGCTCCGCTTTCACTCATTGACGGATTAAATGCAGCTTGTCGCTGTCATTTTATATTGACCGTCTTCAGAAGCCTTTTTTGAAAAGGGGGAGATTTATGGCCGTGTTTTTATCAGTTCAGCGTCACAGCTATCGGTATCATCTGCTCCCGAAGCAGCGATGAAACGACAGCGCGGTTTGCTCTGGACGCCGTCTATCTCGGTAAACAGCGACTATCTTCTGATTACATTTCTCGCGCAGCCATCTGAAAGCTATTACGCTCCCAAGTTCAAAATGGAAATCGTAAAAGCCAAGGGTGCTGACCTCAGCGGAGAAAGAGGAGTCTGCTGGCTCGATGCGGAGACTTCCTCCTTCCTATTTATTAGCTGAGTATATTTTAGGTCCACTTCAGCAGCCTGCCAGTACACTGACATGCTTTGCGTGAACGGTCTAACAGAGATTTCCTCTTTAGTCTCTTTATCTGTCCAGGCTCGCTTCAGTTTGAATGAACGGAGCCCCAGGCAGACGTGGGACAGAAAATATTAACTAATAATTCTCAGCAGTTGCGTGGATCCTGCTCTACAGTCAGTTCCAGATGGATGGAGTTTGTCACATCGGACAAGCAAATGAGCACCAGATTATTTGGACGATTAAAATGCAAATTTATGCCTTACTAGACTGATATTAGAAGTGACACTATGTGAACTGTCCCGATGCTTTTTCCCAGTGACATTTGATCCACGTCAGGCTCACACACGCCAGCTTTCGTCAGTGTTTTTGGATCTGGGCTTTCGACAAGCCAGACGAAGACAGCGTGTCTCATAGGGAGGTACTTTAAGCATTTTAAAATGAACACATGACCGAGGCAAAACATCTGGATCCTCCACGTGCGTGAGCCTGCAGAGATCCTGGACATGTGGATGCTTTACAGAAATACAGCCTTACAAGCACCCTGTGAATAGTCCGACGCATAAATCTGCTCGCCCTGACATCAAATCATGTATTTTAGTTTATGAATGCGCAGCACAAAGGTCACGTGCCTGCACATATATACCTACAGTAGCTTGTAACACCTTAAACCCACACAGCCCACCGGACCGCGGGCTGATGTGTGAGATACTGACATGTGTTAGACTCTTGGCATTCACAGAGCGACGATCATCTGGGGAGGTGGGAGCGACTCCAGGCTCCAGCAGTTCCCTCCAAATCCCAGTCAGACTAGGAATTGTGGGAGATCTGAAGTATTCGCAGCTGTAGGCCCGGCTCGCATTTCCACAGTCACTGGAAGCAAACAAATAAAATAATAATAATAATGAGAGTGGAAGAGAAAAAGGGAAAGTTTGGTGACGGTGACATGAGCGATAACTTCTGAGTCCCGTATTAAATATGATAACCAAGAAAGTGAAGATTATGTATAGCAATAACATTTTACCATCAGAGAAAGATGAATATTTTATTTTTTGTTTTAAATTGCCTTTATTAACCCTGTTCAGGACTTTCATGTTGCCACACGTAGAAGGTCTAAGTTGGTTCCAAATGAATATATATATATATATATATATGTATAGTGCCTGTCACCTAAACCAAATGTGCTGCGGTCCAAAAGACCCCAAATGTCCTGAACAAGAAACATCTCACTCAAAAGTGCATAATTAGATTGAAAACCTGATGTTTTATCATCTTTTCCAGCTCCTTATGTGAACTACATCCAGAAGGATCCGGGCGCTCCTTGCTCTCTGACAGAGGCTCTGGACTACCTTCAGGTCGACGTCCTGGAAAACCTGATAGAGAAGGACAGCATGGCAGCCAATCAGAAGCAGCCTCCCAAAAACAAGCCTCATAACCTCACGGTGGTCGCCATGGAGGGCTGCCACTCCTTCATCATCCTGGACTGGGCCCAGCCCCTGAAGGACGACATGGTGTCCGGTAAGAAGTTCTGCTTCTCCAGAACTTAAACAATTCACTAATGTACAGTTATTATAAATAACATACATCCTCAATGTAGCGTTAAAGTGACTTCTAGCACCAATTTGCTGCACCTGTGTTGCATTAGGTGAGTCACTTTAATACTTATGCAATCACTTGTTTCACTTTTTATACTTTTAATTATCTGACTTTACTTTGTAGAAATCTGTTTTCACTTTACATGAAAAAGGAGCTTTTTTTTTTCTTTTTGTAAATTCTTGTCATAAAAGCCAAATTATATTGACCATGATTTAATGTTGAAAAGTAATAAAAGCAGAAGACTTCCAACAGGGGTGAATGCTTTTTATAGGCACTGTACAAAGTGCTGAGCATGCCAAACATCTCAGTGACTTGGCAGGTCACAGGAAGCCGAACGAACTCGGGCCACAGAGTCCACAGTCACACGATCAGCACCAGATCCAACCTTTGCTTTATTTGTTGTGTCCTAAATCTGAGAATGTGAATTCTTCAGTGATTTGTCCTGACAGCTCAACAGTGAAATACTATTAGGAGGAAGATTAAAGGTGAGTTCATTAGATACCTGACAATGAAATAAGTTCCAGTTAAGCCACTTTTAAAGCAAAATGCCAAAACTTTCTCTGGTCGAGGTTCCTTTTGGTTTTGTTTTTAACTTGGTTTTATATTTGCAACTGAACAAGATTGTTGGTGGGACAAATCAAAGCGTTTAAAGACATCATCTTGGGCTTGATNGCTTGGTAATCCAAGCTAGTTTGATCATTTCCCAGCAAAAATATCATTAAAGTCTGTCTGTGTTTTACTTCTATAGAATGCAAATTAATTCTATTTTTAGTGCTATTATTAAAAAGACCGGCGCGTAAATAACAATAATTCGTTCTTATTAATGTTCGCTCTTTTAGTTCTTTCCTAACACCACTGACTCTATACAGGGACACACAGGAGAGAGACTTTGTTCTGTCATCAGGTGGTCGTCTGGTGTGTTATCAGAGAACAGCAGACCATATGTGCAGTCTGACAAATTAGATTGATCACAAGTCTGATATTGAACATTGATCAGCTGTTTCTGATTCAACTGTAGGTCGTTGTATGGAGACATATTTTCCAAAGACAGTGTGCCAGCCGGTATTACCGTATTATATGTAAGAAGTGTGAACAGCCAGATGTGTTACCGGAAGTTAAGCAATAATGTGTCCATTAAAGAGCTTGTTCACATTAAAGCTATAAAAGCTTGGGTTTATTTCTCACCTGTGAATGATACCTTTCAGCATGTTAATTCTTCAGCAGCCACATTCAGGGCATCCTTTTTTAAAACGTGTGCTGAAACATGTTGTAGTGTGAGACTCAAACAGGAGGTTGTTCTGGGACTCTGTGTTTGCGAACACATAGCATTATATGAACAAGATTAGATCAGATTAACTGAACAACTTCATCTGTTTCCCGCCCTAAATCCTCCCTTGATCGGGCAGATTTATTGACGCAGCAACTTTCCTCCAGAAGGCGAGTCGAAGTGCTTTGTGTAGCACATAACAACAAGGCATTCAGACCGCTTTAAGAGAAACTTACAGGAAATGCTTTGGATTTAGTCGTATGCACGAAGCCTTCTGGAAAGTTTAGAGCGTTTCATCTCCATAGAGCCGTAACACTTTCAGCACTTCTATATTCTCACCTTCCTCTACGTTGATGACATTTCTATGCAGATGATGCATACTTCACCGCTCCAGATTGATGCCTCTCTTCCTCTGTTCCTCCGTGCTCCACAGGTGGAGAACCGATCTGGATCCCGTTCACCTTCAAGTACAACTCAGCCCACAGCAGCTGTAAGGGCAGCCAGTACGTCAAGCGGACGTGGTACAGGAAGTTTGTGGGAGTGGTTCTGTGTAATTCCCTACGATACAAGATCTTCATGGGAGACGGGCTGAGAGGTAATGTACCGCGTGAAACCAAAAAAGCAAGACAAAAGCCCTTAAAGGTTCCACATTGTGCCTGTTTGCTGCAAATGAATTAGGACTCACATGTCCAGACAATCTGTTTTCCAGCTCAGAAAAAACTGTAAAGATGGTTCAGCAGTCTTATACCCCTGGTACTACAGCTGTTTCAACCCTGTTCAGGACTTGTTGCCCTACGTAGAAGGTCTTTATTGGGGTCCATTGGAAAATATCTGTTGGTGTTCATTATAGACTTTTACATGATGTTAAATAAATTATCTGATAAGTTTAAAGTTTAACTTTTGGTTCCAAATTAATGACAAATGTCCCTCTTTTTATATTTTGAAAAAAATCTTCAAAGATAAAAAACAAAACAATACCTGTCACCTGAACCAAATGGCCCGGGGTCCACAAGTCCTGAATAGAATGAAATGGGCTATTTTGCTCTCCAAACCAGTAAGCTGCTGCCGTTGTCCTCTGGAAGGCAGCATCCTGCATTAGTGCTTAATAATCATAAATCGAGACTGTTTACATCTTCAGGATTTACATCAGAGCCTCCTCCACCCCTGCACTGGCTTTTTGGGGAAATAATAAACCGTAAATAACTGAACGTTTCCTGATAATGACGCCCGTGTTCCCCCACAGAGCCTTTCTACAGTATAGGAGATACGCTCGGCCAGGGAGAGGACCACTGCCAGTTCGTGGACTCCTACAGGGATGGAAGGACGGGCCCGGCCTACCTCTCCAACAATCTGCCCTCAGCACAAGGTAAGCAAGAACAGACTGTCCACATGGCACATTTGTTGTCAGGACTAACGTATTATCATTTTTTTCGGGCTCTCTGGCTCTGCAGCGGACCACCTGCGTTGATTTTTATCTCTGCATTGAATACAGATGCAGAATCATGTTTAAATGAATACTTGTTAAAGGGATTTGCATGTTTCAGGTCAAATCCCACATGGTTCTCATTAGCCCAAAACATTTTCCTAATTATACCATAACGTCTTCGATTACGGCTCTAACTTCCTGGCATTTACTGGTTTCAGGTCATATTAGTGCATAATGAGAGTACATCAGACCTGATTTGTCTGTGTTTAGCTTCCTGTCAACAAATCCGATGGGAAAAGGGCGTTAATCTGTCTGTCTGGGCTGTCAGACTTCTCTGCGCTGGTCACGGTGGTCCAACCCGCTGGTTCCTACCGAATATATGGTTTGATTGGTGTTAAAGGTTCAGTAGAACAGCTGGATGCCGTAGTTTTCATCAAACACAAGCAGGAGTGCATTTGTTGGGGAATTATGTCCATTAAACGCTCGTGCTGTAAGTTTTTATGGCTGCAGGATGAATACACTGAGCTTCATTACTACATTTTCTAAGTGTCTCCTAAGTGTTAGTAAGGTTCACGGTTACGTCATCTTTATTTTACTGTCATGTGTCCTGATCCTTTTCTTTTTTTGAGATACATGTGTTTTTATGCACCAGTTTGTTTTTGTTTTGCAGTTTGTATATGAGCTAAGCTAAAAGCTAAGTGGGAATCCTCCAAGTTCTGAAAGAAAGAGTTCAGATTATGTAATATTGTTGTTCCTACTTTGGTTTTAGTCTTGGCTGAGGTTGAAAGATTAAAAAAATGGGAAAAAAGGTGATGAATTTATTTTGAAAACAGACTTATGATGCACATGAAGCATGCGAGTTAATGAGAAAAGCTGCTTTTATCTTTCATGCTTGTCCATTACATCATAAAACATCATCTCACTGTGGATCTGGTTTAACAGCAACCAGCTGTTTATCTCGATGCATCTCAGCAGTCAACCGTGGCGGATAAAGGAACACATTAATTTGCCCTTTTGTGGATTTTTTTTGGTTCAAACTTTGCTCTATATTCATGTGAAAATGTGGCTTTTTTCGTTGCAGGATTTTATCGCGCCTACAGACAGGAGCCGGTTTCGTTCGGAGTCATCGGCCGACGCACGTCCCATCCGTTCGTGGGCTGGTATGAATGCGGGGTGCCCATCCCCGGGAAGTGGTAACACAGGAGGAGACGTCGTTACCGAGGGCAACTGTTCTGCATCCTGCTGCAGGCTCCCACCATCGCTGGTCTTGCCCTTAAAGACAGACTTTTGCCGGCCGCCGCCACAAAGAGACACCACTACGACTTTATTACAGCTTCACAGAGAAAGAGAATATAGTACTTTTAAACTATTCAATGTATATCATTACAATGCACTTTTTATATAAAGCAGTCTGTATATGAGGGAAAAAGAAGCATGTGTGCTCTTGCTTAGTTTAACTCTTGTCTCGACGTGTCCTTGTGCTATTCCCACGTATCCCAGAGACAGGTCCTTATCCAGTGTTATTTATCTCATCAGTAATGCACACACACACACGGTCACACCAGCGACAACGGACCAAAGAACAAGCTGCAAAGCAAACTGTAGGAACGAGCACTTGAGGTGTGTATAGGTTTGTTCATTTTTCAATCGTGACGTTTGTATTTCATCATTCAGCGGCTTCTGACAGCTACTTCCTGTTTGTTTATTTGTGCTCTTAAACCATCATACTGTTTGTTTTTTTGTTGTTTTGTTTTGTTTTGTTTTTGTTTTTTACACCCTTTTTGGTATTCGCCAGAATTCATTAAAGTTACTGTGTAAGTTTTGTATGTATACGGACAAAGAATAAAAGACCAAATATTTGCTCAGGAACTGTGGGAGATTGAATAAAGGTGCTATGGAAACCACAGCGATCCAGAAACATGAATCATATCGTATTTTCCTCGGCTGCCACATTCTTTTCGAGCAAAAGCTTCCACACGTGATCCAGATCTACTTAATCAACCTAATGGAAGATCTGAGCAGCAGACGACGTTTGGCTGAGCCAGTTGGAAGCTCCGGCTGTTATGATCTGATGAAACGTCAAAAACAACAGATTGTGAGCAGAGACAGGTGAGAGACAGAAAAACTGAGAAAATACCAGTTTACTGGCAAAGACAGGCTGAGCTATCAGACACCCCGGCCGTAAATATCCAGGTTGGTTTAGTGATTTATTATTATGGCGGTTTGACGTGGAATCAGTTGTGTATTGAAATTCTTTTATTCCAGTACGTTATAATTAAAAATATACCTCAAACTAAGAACAGTTTATTGTAATTGTACTTTAGGGGTTAATTTTGTGCAATTTTACATTCAAATATTTACTTTTTGCTCCATTACATTTACCAGACAACTANCAGTGGTGACTAAACGTCCAGATCAACCGTCTGAACCCGAAGCAGCTCCTGGTTGTTTTTGCTCCGGTCACATTGTTCACTTCAGTCTAAAGTCCTGAACCCCCTTTACAAAAAATACAACCTGAATCAACAACATTTGTGCCTAAAGGTGATGCAAACATAAAAGAATTGCTCCACAAACAATATTTTACTGTTTAAAACCTCTACAAGGCATTTTTCACACGACTCACTGTGCTCAGTGTATCTGCTCCTCTGTACTGTTTCTGAGCCACGCTCTGTTTGCTCCCTCATGGTTTTTACTTTCCTCTCTGCTCGGTGTAAACACAGCCTGCAGTTCAGTCAAACAGTCGCAGCGTTTTCACCAAATGACTCGTCCCAGCTGATTGTTGGTCAGCTTCGGGTTCACAGGGCGCAGAACGTCTTGTTTTTTTACACAATCTGTTGCAGCTGGCTTATTTTGGATGAATTTTGAAATGAGACGTAGCATAAAGTGATTGTGATGAATTATCACAATTCTAAGTTTTTTGGGGGTTATTTTTTCCAGATGGAACTGAATGTCCCACGTAATTAGTTCAAGAACCCTTGGAAAGCTGAAAATCTAACGATTTTCTGTGTTTTTACAGTTTCTGGCTCTGATAAATGATGTCATTTTGGCATTTTTTTAAAGCGAATGTGCCTTTTTAAACCCATTTTGTGGTTCAGAGAGCTATCAGCTGTCTGTCGCTGTGCAGTGAAGGCGTGAATGAGAGCGTGGCGTTGGACACAGCCCAGCTTTCTCTATGCAGATGGAGGTTAGTTCACATAACGTGCACTTCTTTACTTTCTAAGAGGAATACAAACAACACAGTGAGTCTCCCCAGTGGTTGAATGTTGTGATAGATTTTGCACACTGTACATAAGCGGTGGGCCTTTTAAAGGAAAGCAGAGGAGCACAGAAGCTGAAGGAACATCTGTTATGAGCGTCCTTCACTGTCGGTGAAGCTGCCCATCCATAGCTTATATTTCCTCACAAAGAATCAAGGAGAATTACAGTTTCCGTTCAACTTTAAAGCTTCACAGCTTTCATCGACTCCTGATCTGTGGTGGTTCAGCAGATACCTTGAACATGTCACCAGCATCCCTCTGGACTCGCGTTTTAAGAACTCGCTCTGGCAGTTTATTGTGAATAAATCATGAACTGCCCCGAATGCCGCATGGACCTGGGCATCGCTCAGCTCCTGCTGATTCTCAGGGAAAACCAACATTTCTCTGACCTGGAAGGAAAAAAAATAAATAAAAAAGGACAGAGAAGAGAGTGAAGATAAGAACACACTATATGAGACATGGTGGACTATCAGAAGCAGCCGTCTGGCCAGCTGAGAAGCTTCTTGTTTTCTTTGGCCGGCAAACACAAGCTCCTGGTCGTAGTGCCGACGGGATCCTGCTCTGATGTATAAACCAGATAGATGGTCTGTGCTGTCACTGCTGTTTTCTTCCTCCTTGACTTTCCATCTGTGCTCCTCGGTGTTTTCTCTCTGCTCCTGACACTCCCTGTGTTACTTTAATGCAGCTCATAGTTCATTTGTCTGGACGTTTTTGGCGCCTGCTGATTACTTTCTGCCGTTTGTGTGACTTTAAGAATTACTTTGACTGACATCATTTTTCTCCCTGTCGACACGTCCTGTGCAAAAAAACAAAAATAAAATTCAGCGATGAACTGATCCTGGTAACGAGCTGTGTTGAGAAGGTTTCAGAATGGACGAGGTCACTGATGACCGGTCACCCTGGTAAACATGTACTGTGACTAGTTTAACTGGTGCAGTGCTGAGTTAAGGGGATTGTTGAGCATTATTGCATCTATCTTGGCCACAATAATTATTTTTTATGACAGGATTCACAAATTGAGACGTGGTTTTGCAAACAGCATCTGTTACAGACAGCTAGATTTGTTTTTATTAATAAATAAATGAAGATTAATCATAGATATGAAGCAGCTCACTGACAGGGATTATGCAAAACATGGACTTAATGAACTCTTGAACACAAATAATGAACATAGGAGGGACTGTTTATGTGACTGATTACAACTACAATGTTTAACTTGTACATGTTGGAGCCCCCGTCTGATTTCTGAAGGAAAATCTTATCATTTCCAGCAGTGGAGCGTGTCCTTATCCGACACTACGGCTGTCTCAGGTTGTTTATATCAGTGTACATTGATTTGATCGGCAGACAAAAGGCTGTGAAGTTTCAAACAAGAGAACCAGAAACAACTCTCAAAATCCGCCAAACAAATGGAGTCTGTCTGGACGTAGAGACAGATAAGCAAACCTGACCTTCATGGTGTTGCACTCAAATCTGTCCCAAAGGCTTCACTGACCCGCGTTGTCTGGAAATATGCTAAAAGAAAGCATTCCTTCCTGGTGAAAAAATGAAAGAGCAACAGCGTAAATGTTTAAATGTTTGATTTAATTCCTGCCTCTGCGCTGTAGAACTCCACTGTTGTCCAGAAACTATTAAAAACACATCTCAGTGAAACACAAGCAGCCACGCTGGGTGACATGTTTCACACTTTAACACGTCGACTTTCCAAAAAAACTGATTTCCAGAGACTGTGGAGCTGTTTCCAAGTAAACTACAGTGCCCATATTTTTCATTATGAAAAAGCGTGTTAGAGAAAATCACCAACATTATCCGTTAGTGTTTCAACCGTGTCGCATTTCAGAAACTGACACTGAGACAGATCATGTAGAAGTGTGCAGCAAATATAAAATATCTAGAAAAGTGTTTGTTTCTAAGAAATTATGAACGTTGAGCTGCACAGACTTCTCAAACAGATAAATGTGAAATTTCCTGAAGCTTGGACCAATATAAGATCTATACTGTAGATCCAGAACACATTATCTGGGCCACATATGCAGGTATAGCTCCACACATGCAGAACCAATCACAACGCACTGTTTTAGTTATTAGGGCGTGTTTGCACAACCGTGCCTTACGACTTATGGGTCACGGCTTTTAAAACAAGCAGATGGAAACAGCTGTTAGCGTGCGGTTTTGTGAGTTTTCACCTGAAACCAGCTCCTGCTCGCGTTCACCGTGATGCATCGAGGAGCTTTTCCTTAAAGCTTCTGAGCGAAACATACACATCATTCAGCGAGGATTATAACTGTTGGTTTTGGCTCAGAGGACCGCCTTCCAGGGAAGCATTCGAGAAATTCGTAGCAGGGAAAGATACTCGAGCAGATGGCAAATATAAGAGGCTGCTGCTTTACTGAAACCCAGCTTAACTATGCAAAATGGAGAAAGAATGAAAACCCCAGAAGAAAAAAAACAAAGTAGGTAGTATGTCCCGTCCCTCCAGTCAGCAGCCAGCTGTGTTGGTGCAGATCCAGTTAAAACAGAGAGTCTAACTCAAAAGTCCAATAGAAACAGTTTGCAGCTTGATGTGCGGCTGAGCTGGTCTCCATAGTTCTGAAGTGAGTGATCGAGTACTGTATGACCTCAGGTTACTTACTGGATTCTGAGGATTAGTCTGCGTGACTGAAGAGAAGAAGAAGAAAGCAGACGGAGAGGCAGGCAGGTTGGAGGCCAGTCAGCATGAGCTGCACAAAATGCCAGAATCACAATTTTTCTTACAGTCAAACGTATGGGAGACCACCTACGGTCACAAGGTAGCTGGAACAACAGAATAAAAGCTGGTGCTTCGTAAATCATCAGTCAGAAGTCACGTTAGTCCGAGTCTGACGAAGTAATAAAACCTTTCTGAGGCTACGTTATAGATAGAAACTGTAAATTTGAAGCAGCCAGGTGGATTAAGTTCATCTCCGCAAGGTTGACTCTTGGACGTTACTGTTTCCAAACCAAGAAATGATCCAGTATTACACTTTGACTTTAGACAGTGTCCGGCTGCCAGGTTCCACTCTGAGCTGCAGCAGTCTGCTTCTGGTGCTAGCGTTAAAATTACCACATAAACAGAGAGGCGCTATTGATTTTCTCATCGGACTATATAAATATAGTCCTCACAACTGTTCCTTTAAAGTAGGCAGAAATCTGGAAGAGAATAAAAATGTGAATTTCTGGCCTCCTGTCTGTCCCACGTCCCTCCAGACCAGCGGCGCCATTTGCAGGCTTTTTAGAAAATAGTCGAGCTAAATGTTAAAGGTTGTCCATCTAACCCACAGCAACATCCTGCTGCGCCTCTAGATGTTGTTGCTCGCTCTGTCTCACCTGCTCTGGGGGAACAGAAATGAAACCTCCCATTACAGGCTGGATTTTCAACATACAGTCTGATGTAAGGTGATGGACAATCCCACCTGTCCCAGCTTTAAAGCTCGACCTCAGACCAATGTCATGTTTCACTTCATCTTGTTTCTGCTTCTGCAACAGTGAATCTGATTTTCTTTCTTGCTGTGACTAACCATGTATTCTGTATTGTTCCCTGCAGGCTACATGGTCCACAGCGCTTCATACGATGATGTCCTGAACAACAGGTGGTCCTCCAGAGCCTCCAGCGGGACCCACCTTCCCGTGGAGAACCTCAAACCCAACTCCAGGTAACAGGTTTTATTGTGTTTGTTGATACGTTGCATGCTTGGCAGAAGATTAGTGCATCCAGAACACTTTCAGGTGCAGCCGTTTATCATCTCACACACGGGAGTCATTAAAGGGAATTCACCAACAAAGATTTGCTCGGCTGTGAGATAACTTACTCTGACTTTTTAGTGACTGAATGCACATCTTGGCTGCGTGTTTGTGTGTGATTTCCTGTGTGTATACATGATGGGATGTGGCCAGATGTGATATCAAACCAGAGTTAGACGCTATAATACAGAGAAAATCCTCAGAGTGGATCAGTTTGTCTAAATGGAGGCAGGTTAGGAACCGGGTCTGAATCTACAGCGACATGCTGTAGAACTCCACTGAGACCTTAGAAAACTCAGCGGAACGTAAACACTGCACACATTACCTGAAACGTACATAAAGACACGGCCGTCTCCGTCTGTTTCGGTTATTGAAGCGTGTTTCCACAATCATATCTAATGAGACACGGGTCACGGTTCTGAAAACAAATTCATGGAAACATGGACCCAGGAGAGGAAGAGGGGGGCGTTCTCGATTCCTTTTTAATCCTCTGGCACTTTTATGGGTTTTCTGCTTAAGAAAGTAAACACTTTAATTACATTTTGATTATTTTTCTCCATTTGTTCATCAACTTCATTGAAACTAGAGATCTGATGCACAGCCTGTGTGTATTTATTTACTTATCTGATGCAAGGTAAGCCCTCTAAATTATTGATTCACATAAACATGGTGATTAGGCATTTTAATGTGCAAGAAAGCTGAATAAATGGCAGACGCGAAGGCAAAACATCACTTAAGTCCTCAGTGGAAACAACACATGGTTTTTGTATTGTCTGGGTGAGGCGAGCTGGGGGAGTGGACCACACATCGTCAAACGCTTCACACTCAGTCAACAATGTGCTCAATAATAATCATTTAAAAACACATTTGTGTACCTTTTTAAATTAATAGAATTTGGATGCTGTCTCAGAAATCTGGTTCTGGTTGTTTCCCATGTGGCACACCAAGTAAAGTTACATTTATAGATCGTTTTAAGCAAACTAACTGACTTTATACGCCGCAAAGCTTGCAGTTTCAGACGCGTATCAGGAACAGAGGCGTCCCGTCGGCCCGTGTTGTTGTATATGTGCAACATCTTGGACTTCAACAAACCAAACACCTGCTGCTGAACACAAACACTGCAGTCGTGTGTGAGGGTGAAGTTTTCCATGAGTCTACAAAGAGGGTTTCCCTCCCTGGCAACCAGTTCGTATCCAAGATCATGGGATGGTTTATGGGACAGTGTTGGCATTTCCCATGCTGGAGGCTCCTTCTGGGCGCCAGAACCACTGAGCTGGAGTACCAGTACCTCCACCAGTATGTGCACACACGTGGAAAGTTTCCTTGCATCCACAAGTCCTCCTTTTCAAACTCTGAGGGATGTACTTTCTGTGGATATTCTACTAAAGCTGGCTTTTTACATCACATCTCTCAGACTGTGAATGACTTTTACTGAAAGTAGACTCAAAACTTGAACATCAGTAAACTTTTAATTTCTGAGCTCAATAGAGACGTCAAGAATTGTTTTATCTGCAAGTAAGAATTCACTTGAAGCCATTTTTCATGCAGAAATGACAAACGCTCAGATGTGAGCATCGTCTGAGCAGTAAACTGATTGTCTGATGACTTTATTCTGATCAACAAGACAAGACTGTTGATGACTCCAGGAAGCTGTGATGGGCATTCTTTATTGTTCTGAAGTGTTTTATAGATCAATTAACAGAGAAAACAATTAGATTATTTGTCGATGATAAAAGCCCTCTGAGCTCTAAGCTTTCACCTCGTTGTCTTTAAACCATCTCAGTGTAGCTTTAGCTTTAGCTTTAGCTTTAGCTTCAGCTGCTTGCTTTTGGTCTTCGTCTTGCTGGTAAACAAACCATCTCTGAAGTGGCAGTTTTCTTGCAGCTGCATCAGGTTGTCCTCCATGAGCTCCCTGCACTTCTCAGCATTAACCCTTTATATTTACGAGCCTTCCAGGGCTTTCGAGGAGCTTCCTCACATCATGATAATGCCGCTGCCATGCTTCACGGTGGGGATGGTGTGTTTGTGATGGTGTGCGGTGTTCAGTATCCACTGAACACAGTGTCTGATCTGATGGCTGATGAGCTGAAGTTCGGTCTCATCAGACCAAAAAACTTTCTTCTAGTTGACTTCAGAGTCGCTCACATGTCTTCTGTCTTTTAGATTCATGAACCTTTTCAACCGCAGCTTTCTCTTCACCTCTCGCCTACAAAACTGACTGGTGATGAACAGACAACAGTTAGTCTCTGTAAGTCTCCTCAATCTCAGCAGCTGATGCTTGCACCTCCTTCAGAGGAGTCATAGGAGTCTTGGTGGCCTCCTTCACTAGTCTCCTTCTCGTACCTCCTTCAGAGGAGTCATAGGAGTCTTGGTGGCCTCCCTCACTGGTCTCCTTCTAGTACCTCCTTCAGAGGAGACATAGGAGTCTTGGTGGCCTCCCTCACTGGTCTCCTTCTTGCACAGTTCCTCAGTTTTTGAGGACGTCCTGTTCTAAGCAGATGAATACATGTGCCGTATTTGTTAATGAGGAATATTTAGTGACTGGGAAGTTTTCTTGTGTCTGTCCCCTGACTTGTGCTTTTTAATAACCTCCTCATGAAGCAGAAGTGTTCAGTAGCCGGGAGTACTACCACACCAGTGACTGGACCTTCAGGTGTTTTACTGGTGTTTTTGGACTACAGTCACTTAAGACACCTTCACTGCACTCACATGAACTCCATTTCACTAACTGTGTGACTTCTTGCACCGATCCAAATGCCCACGATTTGATATTGAGAAGATATTAAACTTCTTCAGAGAGGTGAACACTGTTGTACAGAACCGGCCTGTTTATAACCCACTTGTGCAGGTTTACTGGTTTTTGAGGTTCAGCTGTCGTGTATGACTAAATTTGCTTCGATGCTGTTCAAAGCTGTGCCTCCATCAAAGCTCCCAGATGTCTGTGTTGAAATGTTCATGCAGCTAACTTGTCGTGAGGTAACGTTTTGCACTTTATCCTCTGTTTTTATAATCTCGCTCGCATTTTCTTTTTTTTCTACCTTCTCCAGTTTCTTCATCAGTTTCGTCTTTCATTACATCACCTCTCTGCAGCTGCGTTGGTTTCTTCTCTCTCTCTCGTCTCTGGTGACATATTTTGGTCAGCGTCATCACGTGGCCGCGCTGATTGGATCCAGGCCTCGTGGCTGTATGTGGTGAAAGCTTTTGGCTCGAAGTCGACGGACCGTGAACTTACTGTATGTGACCTTGCAGAGTGGAAGAAAGCTCAGACGCACACATCAGTCATCTGCAGTGGAAAAAGTTTGCAAACTCTTGAAGTTGTCACCGGTGTTGTTTTTAATGTGATAGGATTTGATAATTCCTCCGCCACCTGGAAACAAAGTGAGCTCACTGCACGACTTTGTTTTGCTCTTTGGCAAGAAAGCTGGTAACTTATAAAAGCTCTGGGTGAGAAATTTCTCTCCCTTTGAACCACCCACGCTCTCCTTCTCTATCAGCGTTCATTTATTTCTGTACTTCACTTTTTCCACGTCGCCTCCTTCACTCATTGTCGTTCATTCTTCTAGTCTTATCTGTTCATCTCCACCTTTCTAGTCCACCTTTTCTTCTCCACTCCTCTGCTCTCTTCACCAGGAGCCAGAAGGCCATTTTTTTGTGCTGCTCTCACTTTGGACTCGTGTAAATAGGACTACTCTTAAATCAGGCGGACTGAAGCGCGCCAAGTCATCTGCTGCACTCGTTATCATTCTCCTGCCTTTAGCCGGTCACAACAAAACTGGCAAAGTGACACTTAAACTGCTCAATTTCTCACTGACTCTTTGCATCGTGGTCTGTTTTCATGCAGGTACTACTTCAAGGTGCAGGCCAAGAATGTGTTTGGTTTGGGACCGGTCAGCGACACGCTCACCTACGTGACTGAATCAGGTACGCACGCCGTCCACACCTGTAAACACTGAGATTCCCACTTGATTAGAGTTCAAACCTCAGGCAAATACATTTTTCTTTCTTACAAAAATGTGTGCAACGTCCAAACGCTTAAAAACGCCACGGTTGTATGCATTTTATTGCAGCGCATGATATTCACATAGACAGCGAAGCAGACTACCAGATGGACGCTGCACTACGCTCTCTATTCGTCTTTCATTCGCATATTTAGGTCAATGCATTAAACTGTCTTTTCCATTCCTCCGGTGAAATGTTCACATTCTTTCTTTCAGATGATCCTCTTCTCATTGAAAGACCACCCGGTAAGTCTGCACGCCGACAACACGTCTCTAAGTTCAGGTCAACTCGCTGAGCTTTTAGGGGGAGGAGCCATTTTTCTTTTAACTCNAGATCCAGATAGAGCGGCACCACTGAGCCTTGCTGCTAATTTGTCCTAGTGGTCACTTGTGGTATTGCAACAAAAAATTCTAAAGCATTTTCCCCATCGAGACACATCTTTAATATTATGAATATTTAATCCACTTAAGATAATTTTGTTTTGTTTTTTGAACATCAGTTCAATATAAATATGGAATATGTGTGTGCAGTGGTCAAAACAACACAGAAGGAAACCAAAAAGTTACAAAAAAAAAAGGAAGAAAGAAAAAAGTCATGTTGGTTTCCAGCAGATAGTGGACTTTACGAGCTCCAGACATATTTATAGGCAAATCACTAACAATTTATTATCCTTCCAAAACACAATTTACAGCTCAGTGCAGCAGCTACAGCCGCACACTTTGTCATTTTCATTACTAGATACTTCTGAAGAAAGCAATCTGTCTTCTTCACGGCTTTGAACCTCATGAGAAGGAAAATGCAGCAGAGAAGAAGAATTGACACCTCAAATCTGCTGAAAATGATTCTTTTTTTTGGTCTTTTTGTTTATTTTAAATCAATTTGCGGTAATTTAATGTGTATTCGTAGCAGTTGTTCAGCGCTTCATTGTTTGCACATAAAGCCTGAACGTCACATCGTAGTGGCCATAATAAGACATTAGGACTCGTGAATAGCGTTCAAAAGAAGCCGTAAATACAAATTAAGAAAGAAGTATTTTGTAAGAGAGCCTGGTTGTGCCGACATAAGCAAGCAAACTGTTGTTTAAAGTGAATAAAACGCTT
>NW_007578828.1:93931-99682 GCF_000690725.1 Stegastes partitus | reverse complement strand
CATCACATGTCAGCTGTTTTCTTTCCAGCCTTCGTCGGATCATCTATAATAGTTTTCAGTGAAGATCTGCATTCAGAGCAAACTGCTGATCGTCTGTAGAAAGAGGAGCAAAAGGCCACGCTCGCCTGATTGAGTCCAGGCCCAGCTGACTTTCAGCACGTGGATCTTACATTACAAACTCAGCTACTTTTCAAACCGGGCCGTCGGTGCCAGCGAGCTCCTCCTGGCACCGACGGGTTGATTTAGAAAAAAAACAAAAGAGCTCATTTTCATACATCTGAATGTGGCACAAAATTACTTGATTTCAGGAACATTAAAATCTCATGAAGGAAAAATAATTGTGGTGTAGAAAGAATGCAGGACTTCTGACTGTTTTCCACATGTTGCTCCTTTTTTTTGTTTCTTTTTGATCGAAGTGGGTCACACGCTATTTGGGCTGGAAAAAGTTAGGCTTCATTCTAGAGAGCTGAAATCATCACGAGAAGAATCGGCTGAAGGTTGAAGAGAAGAAAAGAAGAGAGAGAGAAGAAAAAAGGGGAGAGAAAGAGATGCTCCAAAGCAAGAACTCCACAGACGTCGTCATGTTTGATTTCAGTCATTTGTGTGTGGAGCTGTTCAGATGAGCAGCAAAGTCAAACCGTCGCTCTTCATAAAACAACAGGAAGATTGTTGGCAGCTTATTAAGCCAGACTTTGTCCTGTGAATTTAAAAAAATGGAAAAACAGAACATTTAATAACAATTTTATTGTAATAAATAAATAAATAAAAGAGAGATGTTCTATGTTAATGGTGTATCTATTGTGAAAAACAGAACATTTTATAAAAAATAAACACAAACAACAAAACAAAACTAAAAACTGCTCATTTTCTGCATATTTTTTGTGAACCAGCAGTTAAAAACATTTTCATTTTATGTGATGATAACCCTGTGATAGAAATAAACCCTGGCTGCTATTTAATGATGTATTTATTGTGAAAAGATGTCACTTCCTGTTATTTAACAGTAAATTTACAGAATGACAAATGTTTAATAAACCACCCAACGTTTACCCTGTTATTTTAAAAAAAGATGACATTTTTTGTTANATTTTTATTTTTTCTTAATCTTATTTTTTAATTATTTTTTAAGTTATGTTTTTAAAAATAAAGTCGCTTTAAATAAATGTCGCTTTAAAAGAAAAAAAAGGGGGGAAAAAGATAATAAAAACAACTTAAAGAATAATTTAAAAAATAAAATAAAAATGATAGAAATAAATAGAAATAGAAAAATGTATTTTAAAAAATTAAAATAATGATAACAAATAAATTATTATATTTATTCTTCTTTTTATTTCCGCTTTTATTTTTTTATTCTTTTATTGATTTATTTTTGTAATCTGGCACTCTCACTACTCCATACCATGATGTAATGCCTTCCTACCTTAAAATAGTTTGGATGTAGCTCTAAACCTTTGCGTCCTTTGCGCTATCGTTCGTTGTGGGATATTTTGAGTGACTATACAGGGTGTAACATTAGTAACGTAACATTCGGACAGCACTACAACATGTTCTGGTGGGTGATGTCGGACACAGCCCAGAACTGGTTCTGTTCCAGGCTGTAAACCTGTTTATTCCTGCTGTAAAGTTCGACACGTTAACATGAGCGTCTATGGAGATTGACTCGCTTTTATAGCCAGCCTCAAGTGGACGTTGGAGGAACTGCATCGATGAAGTTCCTGCCTCTCTCTCCACCCACCGCTCCACCACTTGCTGCAGCTCGAGCACACCAGCTCACCTCCGTCTCTGCTCACACACTGGTGCAGAACGTTGCAGGTTGACAGGATTGGTCTGAGTTTACGTTCGTGTTTTTGAGGCTGCGTGTAGTAAACTCAGAGGTGTGCCGTCAGGGCCAGCAAGGCCTTCTCTGCCGGCCTAAACTCATCAGAATCAAAATGTTCCCATTCATCTTTTAACTTTATTCCCAGTAGTTGTTCTCCTCCTTTCATAACGTGTCTCTGGGCTGTGCTGCTTCCACAAACGTATGTTTATAGTAGAGCTTCTTTTTTGTTTTTTTATCCAATCATATTTCTGCCGTCATGTGTTGCCGGGGTCTCAGAAATCTGCCCCGAGGCCTTCAGCATCACAGTGCAGGCGCCTGTAGCCTAAACGCATCACAATGAAACTGTTGCTTTAACCAATCAGATTGAGAGTTGGTGGTCCCAGGGCCTACGATGACATCAGCACTTTCACGTCCTCTGATTGGATAGTCAGAGATCTTAGCCAAAGCTAATGATTCACATCTATACTGATCTGCATAAGCTAAAACTTTATCGTAAAAGCATTATTATTATTTTTTTAAGTTGAGCAAGCGGACATTTTCTTCGGTCTAAACGAATAGCAAGAGAAATGAGTTTCTGAGGAAAATTTACACGTTTTACTGTAAAATATGTCAGATTTTCCAAACACGCAGCTTGAATGACATCGTAGCGGGCCAGGACACGGCGGGTTTTTTTAGGGGAACAGCGGTGAGAGCCCTGATGTGACGTATGTGGTGCAGTGAAAGGAGACGTGTTGAATTGTTTAACTGGTGTTTGTGCTTTAGTGACAGCATTCATTCTCACTACATGAGGTCCCTGTGTGCGATGCAACGTCCTGCTATGCTGCCTTTCTGTATAATACTGATGGTTCCTGTAGCCGTGGCGTCATAGCGACGGTGTTCAGAGGTGGTTTGATTCAGGTAGGACGCCGCTGAAGGCCCAGGAGGACAACACACGGCCCAACACTGGTGTACACGGCAGCTTCTGTCATGTCCATCAAGTCTCTGTCCATGTGTACACATTCTATGTCTCGTCTTTCCTGTTTTATTTTGAAATCACTTCACCGGGTGTTTCTGTTCCAGTTTTACTTCCTGCACCTGTCTCGTCACACCTGCTCCCTGATGGCTTCCCCACACCTGTTTCCCATCTCCCCTCATTACCTCGTGTATATCACCTCGTGTGTCTCACAGTCTCGTCGCCAGTTCGTTGCCCTTCTCAGTCCTCGTTTATCAAGTCAAGCCACAGTCTGTTCGATCACGACCTTGTTTCTGTGTTTTGGACCTTGCTTTTTGCCTGATGCTTCCTGGATACCTTTGCCTGTGTGACTGAGTACCGTGTACCGAACCCTGCCTGACATTAAACCTGCCTTTTGCCTGAACCTGTCTGTGTGGAGCGTTTGTGTCCACCTGTTCTGAAAGTGAGTTCATGACAAGCTTCACGGTGGAAATGCTTCACTTAAGAACTTGGTGTCGTGTATCGCCAAAAGTAAAGCTGTCATGAAAGAAAAATGGCGTCTTTGGGTGTCATAGTATTATATAAAATATTGCATTACCCAGTTTATGTTGTTGTTGGTAGAAATGGAGAAGTTTCTAGGATCAGAAGCTATAAAATAAAACATAACCTTCATCTGATTCTGCTGATCGCACTTTTGTAATTCTATTTAAATACAGAACATTTATTAGTATTTCTGTTGTATTTATATAAATGATCTAATATCTTTTCCACCACATCTGTATGGACAGATTTGAAAAACTTTGAGGGGAAGTTTGTCGAACAAATGACTTTGTTCCAGATAACTGGAAGCAGAATATTAATCCAACTACCTGCCAGATCAAGTCTTTCAATAGCCTTTCATTTCCATACCCAAAAAATCTCAAAGTGTGTTATTTGCACAGGAATTACTCTCCATCTCTGTCAGATACCTGTCACACGCAAAAAATGAAAAAGTTCTAAGTGGGTCAGCACCACAATAACTCAGGTGGAAAGTCTTCCATTAAGAAGGCAGAATTGATGGTGAGGTTAACTTTGTGTTTGCTGCCAATTAATCATTACTGCATTTAAGATGATGGGATTCATTCTCAGCAGTGAGATGGATCACTTTCAGTGCACGGGGCAGCAGCTGAACCGGCACGCTCCTCTCAGATATTTGTTAAACGTGATTAAAGGCATTTTTCAGTCTGTTTTAACTGTCTGAGCCACACTGATATTATCCAGTAGCAGATTCATTGTCGACACGTAGCGCACAGCTCTGCCTCGGAGGAAAACCCAACATATCACTCTTATTAATCCCCGTCCTTTCTCTGAGAACGGACAGGGCTCTTCAGAACCTGAACCAAGACCTGCTCTTCATTTATCATTCCTGCATCTAATAGTCCAAATGTTACCTCGTGGATATTTAGGTCATGGTTGTTAATCAAATTTCACTCATGCTGGTGCAGTAAACAGTGCAGGAAAAGCTTTTACTCCAGTGCATTAAGCAGAGTTTCTAACTTGCTTTATTTAAACTCCAGCATCGACTGCAATCTCTTATCTGCAGACCACAGGCGGTAGTTTGTTGAGGTTGGCCGCGATGTGCTGCTGTGACAGTCAGATTTAAAAGACATCAGATGCACGGGGAGTTCTGAGAGGGCATCAAGTATCCCCCTGGGAAATGATGGAGAGATAATGGTTGTTTTTGGAGTCGCAGCAGAGCGATTTGTCAACAGTTTGGTGGATGGTCGTCATATTTCAAACATATTTTCCAGGTACGCTGTGTGCGGATGGAAGCCTCGGCTGCCTCCATGTGTTTTCACTGAGTGATGAGCCTCTTATTGCCTCAAAATATTTTCATTGGCTGCGGTGCCTTTTGACCTAAGCGGACAACAATGATGTTTAATTCTAAGCACAATGGGGAACCCCGCCCTGCTCCAGACCTAGAACGGCAACGGGAGGCAAGAAAACACTTACCAATGCTTTTTTTTTGATCGAGAAAAAGACCAGAGGTAGAGAAGTAGGAGGAAGAAAAAAAGAAAAGAGAAAGCGGAAAAGGATGAGACAGGCACTTCATAAACACGTGTACATGAAGGCCACCACATCTGCTACAGATGTTAGAGAGGATAAAGCCACTGGCCCTTCTCTAGTTAGACTCGTGTGTGTGTGTGTGTGTGTGTGTGTGTGTGTGTGTGTGTGTGTGTGTGTCCCAGGCAGAACTGGTGAGTGCTGTCAGGGGGAATAAGAAAAATAGATAAACCACAGCCAGTTCAACGGGGCGACGCAGAGCCAAGCAAGAAAACAAGATTGCGATCCAATATTTAAACTCTTGCTTTCCCCTGAGGCATTGCGTATTGGAAAGGCCTGAAACGCAGCATTTATAGCATGCGATCCTATAACTGATGCATCCTAACAGCCTTGTCAACAAAATAAAATGAAAACCAACGGTTCAAAGGAGAAATCTGACCTCGTAGAGACTAAAACTAGCCGCCACAACAGAGGGTTTGGAAGTCAGACTCTGGTGACGCAGCACAGCGCTCTGAGGACAACAGCTTCAGGAAGACGCTTAAATAACTGAAAACGGCAGAATTTCGGCGTCACTCAGTGAAAGTGCGACATTAATCAAGTTTACTACACAAGAACGTTGACACCAAAACAAACTGAAGGCAAGTCTCCGTGACATATCGGCCTGTTGAGTGTTTTTCTGCTGAAATGTCGACAGCAGAAGCAACACAGGCACGATGGAGACTCCTCTCTCATTAACTGCTGAAAGCTCATTTTTCTCAGTCATGTTATTCCCAATTTGTTCCACGAACACCAGAAACAAAACAGGTCTCATTGGCTGGTTACGTTTGTCCACTGCTTCCTGCATCTTTATTCCCATATCTGTAGTTTTTTATCTTGCACTGATGCGGTGTGAATTGTGGGAAAAAAGACAAGTAGCATCAGATAATTGAAACTCTTGAGGTTTTAGGAGCATTTCTTT